>NC_059456.1:210000-397399 GCF_905237065.1 Salmo salar
CTGAAGCCAGGATATGCATGTAATTGGTGCCATTGGAAAGAAAACAATTTGAAGTTTATAGAAATGTTAAAATAATGTAAGAGAATATAACACAATAGATATGGTAGGAGAAAATCCAAAGAAAAACCAACCCAGAATTTTGTTTTGAGAAAATTAGCTCCCTGGATGCAATTCCTATGGCCTCCACAAGGTGTCAGCAGTCTATGTTCAAGGTTTCAGGCTGTAACTTAAAAAACAAATAAGAAATAACAGTTTAAGACTGTTATGGATAGGGGGTAGTATTTTCACGGCCGGATAAAAAACATACCCGATTTAATCTGATTATTACTCCTGCCCAGAAACTAGAATATGCATATAATTATTAGCTTTGGATAGAAAACACTCCAAGGTTTCTAAAACTGTTTGAATGGTGTCTGTGAGCATAACAGAACTAATTTGGCAGGCCAAAACCTGAGAAGATTCTGTACAGGAAGTACCCTGTCCGACCACTTCTTGGCCTTCTTGATCATCTCTATCCAAAACAGGGGATCTCTGCTGTAACGTGACACTTCCTACGGCTCCCATAGGCTCTCAGAAGGCGGCAAAAAGCTGAATGGTGGCTTTGCAGGCCCTGGCTGAAAAACATTAGCGTATTTAGATAGTGGTTGATCAGAGAACAGAGACTGGAGGCGCGTGCACGAGGCGACCCCATGTTTTTATTATTTCGTCTTTGAACGAAAACAACGACTCCCGGTCGGAATATTATCGCTTTTTTACGAGAAAAATGGCATAAAAATTTATTTTAACCGTGGTGCACTCCATCAACAGCCGGTGCATTTCAAGAGCGGCAAATTTGAATACAAATAAATGTCAAAATTCAAATTTTTCAAACATACAACTATTTTACACCCTTTGAAAGATAAACATCTCCTTAATCTAACCACGTTTTACGATTTCAAAAAGGTTTTACGGCGAAAGCATAAATTTAGAGTATGTTAGGACAGTACATTTACAAGAGTTGTGTGTAATGTTTTGTCAATTCAAAGACAGGGTCACCAAAACCATAAAACCAGCTAAAATGATGCACTAACCTTTTACAATCTCCATCAGATGACACTCCTAGGACATTATGTTAGACAATGCATGCATTTTTAGTTCTATCAAGTTCATATTTATATCCAAAAACAGCGTTTTACTATGGCATTGATGTTGAGGAAATCGTTTCCCTCCAATAACCGGCAGTCAAGTCAGCACCACAAATTAAATAATTAATATTAGAAAACATTGGTAAAATATTATATTGTCATTTAAAGAATTATAGATTTACATCTCTTGAACGCAATCAACTTGCCAGATTTAAAAATAACCTTACTGGGAAATCACACTTTGCAATAATCTGAGCACTGCGCCCAGAAAAATACGCGTTGCGATACAGACTAGCCGTCATGTTGGGGAGATCTAAAATCGAAAATACTATGTAAATAATCCATTACCTTTGATTCTCTTCATCAGATGTCACTTCCAGGTATCACAGGTCCATAACGAATGTAGTTTTGTTCAAAAAAGCTCATCATTTATGTTAAAGGGGGGGAAAAAATATATTTACGTTCGTTCAAACATGTCAAACATTGTATAGCATAAATCATTAGGGCCTTTTTTAACCAGAACATGAATAATATTCAAGGTGGACGAATGCATTCTCTTTTATAACGTATTGGAACGAGGGTACCCAACATGAACTCGCGCGCCAGGTGTCTAATGGGCCATCATCGTTCCATGGCTCTTGTTCGGTCAGATCTCCCTCCAGAAGACTCAAAACACTTTGTAAAGGCTGGTGACATCTAGTGGAAGCAATAGGAAGTGCCAAAATATTCCTCAGCCCCTGTGTTTTTCAATGGCATAGGTTTAAAGGTAATACAACACATCAGGTATCCACTTCCTGTCAGAAAATGTCTCAGGGTTTTGCCTGCCAAATGAGTTCTGTTATACTCACAGACACCATTCAAACAGTTTTAGAAACTTTAGAGTGTTTTCTATCCATATATAATAAGTATATGCATATTCTAGTTACTGGGTAGGATTAGTAACCAGATTAAATCGGGTACATTTTTTTATCCAGCCGTGCAAATACTGCCCCCTAGCCCTAACAGGTTAAACAGCGGTTGACATGCTTCGAAGTACGGTAATGGAATATTTCGATTTTTTTTTTGTCACGAAATGCGCCATGCTCGTCATCCTTATTTACCCTTTCGGATAGTGTCTTGAACGCACGAACAAAACGCCGCTATTTGGATATAACAATGGATTATTTGGGACCAAACCAACATTTGTTATTGAAGTAGAAGTCCTGGGAGTGCATTCTGACGAAGAACAGCAAAGGTAATAATATTTTTCTTATAGTAAATCTGACTTTGGTGAGTGCTAAACTTGCTGGGTGTCTAAAAAGCTAGCCCTGTGATGCCGGGCTATCTACTGAGAATATTGCAAAATGTGCTTTCACCGAAAAGCTATTTTAAAATCGGACATATCGAGTGCATAGGGGAGTTCTGTATCTATAATTCTTAAAATAATTGTTCTGTTTTTTGTGAACGTTTATCGTGAGTAATTTAGTAAATTCACCGGCAGTGTTCGGTCGGAATGCTAGTCACATGCTAATGTAAAAAGCTGGTTTTTGATATAAATATGAACTTGATTGAACAAAACATGCATGTATTGTATAACATAATGTCCTAGGGTTGTCATCTGATGAAGATCATCAAAGGTTAGTGCTGCATTTAGCTGTGGTTTGGGTTTATGTGACATTATATGCTAGCTTGAAAAATGGGTGTCTGATTATTTCTGGCTGGGTACTCTGCTGACATAATCTAATGTTTTGCTAATGTAAAGCCTTTTTGAAATCGGACAGTGTGGTTAGATTAACGAGAGTCTTGTCTTTAAAATGGTGTAAAATAGTCATATGTTTGAAAAATTGAAGTTTTTGCATTTTTGAGGTATTTGAATATCGCGCCACGGGATTACACTGGCTGTTGAGTAGGTGGGACGCAAGCGTCCCACCTAGCCCATAGAGGTTAACAACCCTCCAGAAGAGCTTCAATGCCATACAACTCTCCTTCCGTGGCCTCCAACTGCTCCTAAATACAAGTAAAACTAAGTGCATGCTCTTCAACCGATCGCAGCCTGCACCTGCCCGCCTGTCCAGCATCACTACTCTGGACGGTTCTGACTTAGAATATGTGGATAACTACAAATACCTAGGTGTCTGGTTAGACTGTAAACTCTCCTTCCAGACTCACATCAAACATCTCCAATCTAGAATTGGCTTCCTATTTCGCAACAAAGCATCCTTCACTCATGCTGCGAAACATACCCTCGTAAAACTGACCATCCTACCGATCCTCGACTTCGGCGATGTAATTTACAAAATAGCCTCCAATACCCTACTCAACAAACTGGATGCAGTCTATCACAGTGCCATCCGTTTTGTCACCAAAGCCCCATATACTACCCACCACTGCGACCTGTATGCTCTCGTTGGCTGGCCTTCGCTTCATAATCGTCGCCAAACCCACTGGCTCCAGGTCATCTACAAGACCCTGCTAGGTACAGTCCCCACTTATCTCCACTCACTGGTCACCATAGCAGCACGCGCTCCAGCAAGTATATCTCCCAAAGCCAACTCCTCCTTTGGCAATCTCTCCTTCCAGTTCTCTGCTGCCAATGACTGGAACGAACTACAAAAATCTCTGAAACTGGAAACACTTATCTCCCTCACTAGCTTTAAGCACCAGCTGTCAGAGCAGCTCACAGATCACTGCACCTGTACATAGCCCATCTATAATTTAGCCCAAACAACTACCGCTTCCCCTACTGTATTTATTTATTTTATTTATTTTGCTCCTTTGCACCCCGTTATTTATTTCTACTTTGCACTTTCCTCTACTACAAATCTACCATTCCAGTGTTTTACTTGCTATATTGTATTTACTTTGCCACCATGGCCTTTTTTGCCTTTACCTCCCTTATCTCACCTAATTTGCTCACATTGTATATAGACTTATTTTTCTACTGTATTATTGACTGTATGTTTGTTTTACTCCATGTGTAACTCTGTGTTGTTGTATGTTGTTGAACTGCTTTGCTTTATCTTGGCCAGGTCGCAGTTGTAAATTAGAACTTGTTCTCAACTAGCCTACCTGGTTAAATAAAGGTGAAATAAATAAATAAAAAAGACCGCTGCGCCACATGGGAGCCAAACCATGTGTTTAGGTCTACAGTGCAATTATTCAGACCCCTTGACTTTTTACACATTTTGTTACGTAACAGCCTTATTCTAAAATGTATTAAATAGTTTTTTACCCTCATCAATCAACACACAATACCTCATAATGACATATGAAAAACAGGTTTATTTTCCTACAAATAAAAAAAAGTATTCAGACCCTTTGGTATGAGACTCGAAATTGAGCTCAGGAGCATCCTTTTTCCATTGATCATCCTTCAGATGTTTTTACAACTTCATTGGAGTCCACCGGCGGTAAATTCAATTGATTGGACATGATTTGGAAAGGCACACACCTGTCTATACATGGTCCCACAGCTGACAGTGCATGTCAGAGAAAAAAACCAAGCCATGAGGTTGAAGGAATTTTCCGTAGAGCTCCGAGACAGGATTGTGTCGAGGTACAGATCAGGGGAAGGGTACCAAAAAATGTCTGCAGCACTGAAGGTCACGAAGAACAAAGTGGCCTCTATCATTCTTAAATGGAAGACATTTGGAACCGAATGCACTGTATACTTTTATTTCAAAGTAGATTTGTTTAGGACTACCAAGAAACACTCTGTGTGACCCTGATTTTGCCTTCTGCAGTAAAAGGTTAACCCCTAACTCTGAACCTAACCCCTTAGCCTGAAATAGTATTTATCCTTGTTTTACTATCCTTGTGAGGACTCAACAGTCAAAGTACTCTTCATATCAATATCTATTTATGTTGTGTGTTTCTCAAAAGTCACAGTATTCTTCATCTCACCAGCTACTTTTTTGTCTTTCTATTGGGAATGGGGTTACCTAGTCAGTTGCAGAACTGAATGCATTCAACCGAAAAGTGTCTGAACTAGGTCTGTCTGAGCTAGGTGTGCTAGTTGTGTCTGAGGTAGGTGTGTCGGAGCAAGGTGTTTTGAGCTAGGTAAGCTAGGTGTGTCTGAACTAGGTCTGTCTGAGCTAGGTGTGCTAGTTGTGTCTGAGCTAGGTAAGCTAGGTGTGTCTGAGCTAGGTGTGTCTGAGCTAGGTGTGTCTGAGCTAGGTGTGCTAGGTGTGTCTGAGCTAGGTGTGTCTGAGCTAGGTGAGCTAGGTGTGTCTGAGCTAGGTGTGTCTTAGCTAGGTGAGCTAGGTGTGTTTAAGCTAGGTGAGCGAGGTGTGTCTGAGCTAGGTGAGCTAGGTGTGTTTAAGCTAGGTGAGCTAGGTGTGTCTTAGCTAGGTGAGCTAGGTGTGTTTAAGCTAGGTGAGCTAGGTGTGTCTGAGCTAGGTGAGCTAGGTGTGTCTGAGCTAGGTGAGCTAGGTGTGTTTGAGCTAGGTTAGCTAGGTGTGTCTAAGCTAGCTGTGTATGAGCTAGGTTAGCTAGGTGTGTCTATGCTAGCTGTGTCTGAGCTAGGTGTGTTTGAGCTAGGTGAGCGAGGTGTGTCTGAGCGAGGTATGTCTGAGCTAGGTTAGCTAGGTGAGCTAGGTGTGTCTGAGCTAGGTGTGTCTGAGCTAGGTGAGCTAGGTGTGTCTGAGCTAGGTGAGCTAGGTGAGCTAGGTGTGTCTGAGCTAGGTGTGTCTGAGCTAGTTGAGCTAGGTGTGTCTGAGCTAGGTGTATCTGAGCTAGGTGAGCTAGGTGTGTCTGAGCTAGGTGTGTCTGAGCTAGGTGAGCTAGGTGTGTCTGAGCTAGGTGCGTCTGAGCTAGGTGAGCTAGGTGTGTCTGAGCTAGGTGTGTCTAGGTCTAATAAGGCTTCATGCAATTTAAATGGTTTATTTTACCAAGGTCAGCCACTGTTTATCTGGCTTCTAGCCTCTTAGCCAGTCTCACTGTTAGCATGTTAGCGTCTTAGCCAGCCAGTCTGTTAGCCTGTTAGCCAGTCTCACTGTTAGCATGTTAGACTGTTAGACAGTCAGACTGTTAGCCTGTTAGCCAGTCTCACTGTTAGCATGTTAGACTGTTAGACAGTCAGACTGTTAACCTGTTATCAGGTATGCCTGTTAGCCAGTCAGACTGTTAGCCAGTCAGACTATTAGCCTGCTAGACTGTTCGTCTGTTAATCTGTTAGCATCTTAGTCTGTTTGACTGTTAGCCTTTAAGCCTCTTAGTGTGCTAGACCGTTAGTCTGTTAGCCTGTTAGACTGTTAGCATGTTAGCCTGTTGACCTGCTACGTGTCACATCCCTTTCTCTTTCCTTTTACATTAGCCTCTCTGAGATTACAGTCACTGCACCAAAGAGAGGGAGAGAGAGAGGGAGACAAAGAGGCACGTAGAGAGAAAGAAAGAGGGAGAGATAGAGATGCAGCAGAGAGAGGGAGAGAGAGTCAGCGAGAGAAAGAAAGAGCGAGAGAGAGAGAGAGAAAGACAGGAATGGGGACAAACTGTCCCCCAGTTGTTGTCCCACTCCCACCACCTCCTAATTTACCCCTGACACACACACATACACACAGCACACACCACACACGCATACTACCTAAACCAGAGTGGAGGGAAACTCTGCCCTACTGTAGTTGTCACATCAGCTCTGTGGCACAGCGGCCGAGTGTGTGTGTGTGTTGGGGGGTTAGGTCTCAGGCTGTGCCTCAGGGCCTCGCATGCGCTACAAAAGACTCCACTCAACTCTGGTTAGTCCTCCGTACTAACATATACGCACTGACGGACCACACACACACCAACGGCATCGGACCACACACACACCAACGGCATCGGATCACACACACCAACGGCATCGGACCACACACACACCAACGGCATCGGACCACACACACACCAACGGCATCGACCACCCCAACGGCATCAGACCACACACACACCAACGGCATCGAACCACACACACACCAACGGCATCGGACCACACACACACCAACGGCATCGGACCACACACACACCAACGGCATCGGACCACACACACACCAACGGCATCGGACCACACACACACCAACGGCATCAGACCACACACACACCAACGGCATCGGACCACACACACACTAACAGCATCGGACCACACACACACCAACGGCATCGGACCACACACACACAAACGGCATCGGACTACACACACAGATAGTTGTAGTTAGTTATAGTTGTGTGTATGTGTGTGTTATAGTTGTGTGTATGTGTGTGTTATAGTTGTGTGTATGTGTGTGTGTTAGTCGTGTGTGTCTGCTAGTTGTGTGTGTGTGTGGGATAGTCGTGTGTGTGTGTGTGTGTGTGTGTGTGTGTGTGTGTGTGTGTGTGTGTGTGTGTGTGTGTGTGTGTGTGTGTGTGTGTGTGTGTGTGTGTGTGTGTGTGTGTGTGTGTGTGTGTGACAGCTCAGAGGAGGACTGGCTCCAGGCAGCTGCTTTGCTCGAGGCCAAGTTCAGTTCCGTCGAGCTGCATCAGTCCCCAACCAACCTGTCACCCCTAGCTAGAGAGTGATAGCACACAGAACACACACACACACACACACACACACACACACACACACACACACACACACACACACACACACACACACACACACACACACACACACACACACACACACACACTCACACACACTCACACTCACACACTCTCTCTCTCACTGTAGTGTAACCATTATCCATTTATTCCCCTGGTTGTCTGCTAAACCTCTTAGCTAACCAACTGTCTGGCAGTCAAAACGTGTATGTTGGCATGTGCGCTTGCAATTGCGTGTGTCTGTGTGTGTGTGTGTGCAGGTCTTGACAGATGTAATTATAGTCTCTAACCTTAGTAATGTACTGGCCCGGTTTCCCGATAGCGATGGAACTTTGGCTTACAATTGTTTTAACGATGCATTGTTCCTATAACGGCCGAAGAACTCACATGCGTTTCTCAAAACACCACATAGGGAGAACTGTCCTGGATGAAGCAGCATTAAGGTTAGCACCAAGCAGCTTCTTTATTAACTCAACACAGTTATTTTCTCCTGGATGGAAGCAGGGTTCCTTTCCACCAACCTCAAATCAACATCAGGTTGTCAAGGTGATACACATTTCACTACTCTGTAACTAACCTTAACCCTATTCTAAACAAAATATAAAACAAACACAAAATATGGTGGGTGTGTGTTTACATTAGAGTCTGTGGTCACCATGGTAATGGAGTGCCCCTCTTAACTGGTGCACTCAGGAATAATGCATTGTTGAACATAGCCTGAGGCTACACACTCACACACCAATCCCTACATCTGTGTGTGTGTCTCTGTGTGTGTGCTTGTGTGTCTCTCTCTTTATGTGTGTGTGTGTGTGTGTGTGTGTGTGTGTGTGTGTGTGTGTGTGTGTGTGTGTGTGTGTGTGTGTGTGTGTGTGTGTGTGTGTGTGTGTGTGTGTGTGTGTGTGTGTGTGTGTGTAGACCAAAAAGCACTTAATTCCTTTCCTAGTGTATCCTTTGATTATCAGTCCTATAACCCCCATTATCTGTCTGACAATGTTGTGACTTCTACTACTGCTGCCCCCTCTACTGGACCGAATCACTTACTGCAGGGAGAGAGAGGGAGAGGGAGAGACAAGGAGATGGGGAGAGGTAGAGAGAAGGAGAGGGAAAGATAGAGGGAGAGAGGGAGCGAGAGAGAGAGAAGGAGAGGGGAAGAGGGAGTGAGGCGAGAGCGGATGAAGGAGAGGGAAAGAGGGAGGGAGCAGGAGAGGGAGAGGAAGCAAGAGAGGGAGAGAGTGGGAGATAAAGAGAATGGGGGAGAGAGGAAGGGAGGCAGTCAGTTGTCTGTCTGTGTTCAGGTCTCTAGTGTCGCCCTCAGGCTGCTTCACTTCACAATTAATGGAGGATCTTTCAGGGGAAAACCACACTTCTAAATAACACACACACTCTCTAACACACTAATAAACAGTGTCCTGTGAGGTCTGGGTGTCTCTGAATGCCATTCCAGCAATTAACTACTCACACTAGATTTCCTATACCCACATATTCACATGGAATTTCACATTTTAGATATCAGTTATCAACTAACAACTACAATCACATAGAAACTAGAAACTGTCAAGTACAAATTATAAACTATCAGACATCAAATTGAAACTAGAAACTATCAATGACCAACTACCAGATATCAACTGTCATCTAGAAACTATCAATGGCCAACTATCAGATATCAACTGTCAACTAGAAACTGTCAACTGGAAACTACCAGTTATAAACTATCAATGACCAACTATCAGATATCAACTGTCATCTATAAACTAGAAACTATCAAGGACCAACTGTCAGATATCAACTGTCATCTATAAACTAGAAACTATCAAGGACCAACTGTCAGATATCAACTGTCAACTAGAAACTAGAAACTAGAAACTATCAATGACCAACAATCAGATATCAACTGTCATCTATAAACTAGAAACTATCAAGGACCAACTGTCAGATATCAACTGTCAACTAGAAACTAGAAACTATCAATGAACAACTATCAGATATCAACTGTCAACTAGAAACTAGAAACTATCAATGGCCAACTATCAGATATCAACTGTCATCTATAAACTAGAAACTGTCAACTGGAAACTACCAGTTATAAACTATCAATGACCAACTATCAGATATCAACTGTCATCTATAAACTAGAAACTATCAACTAGAAACTACCAGTTATAAACTATCGGATATCAACTGTCAACTAGAAACTAGAAACTGTCAACTGGAAACTACCAGTTAAAAACTATCAATGACCATCTATCAGATATCAACTGTCATCTATAAACTAGAAACTATCAACTAGAAACTACCAGTTATAAACTATCGGATATCAACTGTCAACTAGAAACTATCAACTAGAAACTACCAGTTATAAACTATCGGATATCAACTGTCAACTAGAAACTACCAGTTATAAACTATCGGATATCAACTGTCAACTAGAAACTACCAGTTATAAACTATCGGATATCAACTGTCAACTAGAAACTACCAGTTATAAACTATCGGATATCAACTGTCAACTAGAAACTACCAGTTATAAAGTATCGGATATCAACTGTCAACTGTCAACTAGAAACTATCAATGGCCAACTATCAGATGTCAACTGTCAACTAGAAACTAGAAACTATCAATGACCAACTATCAGAAATCAGCTGTCAACTAGAAACTAGAAACTAGAAACTATCAACTGGAAACTAACAGTTATAAACTATCAATGACCAACTATCAGATATCAACTGTCAACTACAAACTAGAAACTAGAAACTATCAATGACCAACTGTCAGATATCAACTGTCAACTAGAAACTAGAAACTATCAATGTCCAACTATCAGATATCAACTGTCATCTATAAACTATAAATTATCAATGACCAACTATCAGATATCAACTGTCAACTAGAAACTGGAAACTGGAAACTACCAGTTATAAACTATCGGATATCAACTGTCGACTAGAAAATAAACTCTTTAGGGAAACAGTGATCACTGAAAAGTGCTTTTCCAGATGAAAATGTTGGGTACTTGCTAGCTTATTTTAAAGTGTTTATGGTTTTGAAAGAAGTTATAGTAGTGGTAGTGACTGGTTATAGTAGTGGTAGTGACTGGTTAAAGTAGTGGTAGTGACTACAGTAGTAATGGTGGTGACTGGTTATAGTAATGGTAGTGACTGGTTATAGTTATAGTAGTGGTAGTGACTGGTTATAGTAGTGGTAGTGACTGGTAATAGTAGTGGTAGTAACTGGTTATAGTAGTGGTAATGTCTACAGTAGTAATGGTAGTGACTGATTACAGTTATAGTAGTGGTAGTGACTGGTTATTGTAGTGGTAGTAACTGGTTAAGGTAGTGGTAATGTCTACAGTAGTAATGGTAGTGACTGGTTACAGTTATAGTAGTGGTAGTGACTGGTTATAGTAGTGGTAGTGACTACAGTAGTAATGGTAGTGACTGGTTACAGTAGTGGTAGTGTCTACAGTAGTAATGGTAGAGACTGGTTATAGTTATAGTAATGGTAGTGACTGGTTACAGTAGTGGTAGTGTCTACAGTAGTAATGGTAGAGACTGGTTATAGTTATAGTAATGGTAGTGACTGGTTATAGTAGTGGTAGTGTCTACAGTAGTAATGGTAGTGACTGGTTACTGTAGTGGTAGTGACTAGTTATAGTTATAGTAGTGGTAGTGTCTGGTTATAGTACTGGTAGTGACAGGTTATAGTAGTGGTAGTGTCTACAGTAGTAGTGGTAGTGACTGGTTATAGTTATCCCCTGTGCATAGCCACATAGCCATTTTCCGACCAACCACATGCATCACAAATAACCAAAAAACAGCTAAATGCAGCACTAACCTTGTACAAACTTCATCAGATGACACTCCTAGGACATCATGTTACACAATACATGCATTCTTTTGTTCGAAAAAGTTCATATTTATATATAAAAACAGCATTTTACATTGGCGCGTAACGTTGACTAACTATTTTCCCTCAAATGCATCCGGTGAAACAGTGCTACAATTTACTAAATTACTATTCGATGTCACGTCCTGGCCAGTATAAGGGTTAATTGTTATTGTAGTTTGGTCAGGGCGTGGCAGAGGGTATTTGTTTTATGTGGTCCGGGGTGGTGTTTTGGTAAAAGGGTGTTTGAGTTAGTATTTCCGGGTTTTTGGTTTATGGTCTATGTTTATGTATTTCTATGTGTAGTCTAGTAAGTGTGTTTCTATGTGGAGTTAATTGGGGTGGACTTCCAATTGAAGGCAGCTGTGTGGTGTTGCCTTTGATTGGAAGTCCTATATTAGTTGGGTGTGTTTGTCTGTGTGTTTGTGGGAAATTGTTCTGTGTTAGCCTTGTGCCTTGCCAGACTGTCAGTGGATCGTTCGTTCTCTTGTTTGTTGTTTTTGTGTTCGTTTTGATTTAAATAAATGTTCAAAATGAACAAACACAGTCCTGCTGCATTTTGGTCCTCCTTCACCGACGATACTCGTGACATTCGAAAACATTTTTAAAATGTAATATTGTCATTCTAAGATTTATAGATGAATATCTCTTGAAAGCACCTGTAATGCCAGATTTCAAAATAACTTTACTGGGTAATCACACTTTGCGATAAAAGGGGATGCGATACTCAGAAAATTACCTAGTAATACAGGTCAGCGCCATCTTGGAACAATTGCATATCACATCTAGTCTTGTATACTATTGTCAATAATCCCTTACCTTTGGTTGTCTTCATCAGAAAGCACTTCCAGGAATCCCAGGTCCACAACAAATGTATTTTCGTTCAAAAAAATTACTCCTTTATGTTCCAAGAGCTTGTTCTTGTTAGCGCGTCTGAAGGCTGATCCAAAAGCTCCGTCGGCCGCGGGACAGCTATTTCGAGAAAATGCATTTTTTTTCCATTTAGGTTCGTTCAAACATGTCAAACGTTGTATAACATAAATCTTTAGGGCCTTTTTCAACCAGAGCTCCAATAAGATTCAAGGAGGATGATTGCATTGTCTTTCAAAACGTTTCGAAAGGGGAGGGTAGCCAGGGCCGCCGGAGTCATAATGGTGATGGCCCTCCTCATGTGACCAATTTCAACAGCGTCTCATTCATTCAGTTTTAACAGTAGGAGACTCCAAACAATTTGTAAAGACTGGGGACATCTAGTGGAAGCAATAGGAAGTGCTCAATGAACCATAGCTCACGGTGTGATTAATAGGCAAAGTGGTGAAGTTGAGTCCACAATTCAGAATTCCACATCCTGTTATGATCGGTCTCGGGGTTTTGACTGCCATATGAGTTCTGTTATACTCACAGACACCATTCAAACAGTTTTAGAAACTTTAGGGTGTTTTCTATCCACAAGTATTAATTATATGCATATCCTAGTTTCTGAGTTTGAGTAGGAGGCCGTTTAACCTGTTATGGCTAGGGGGCAGTATTTTCACGGCTGGATAAAAAACGTACCCGATTTAATCTGGTTACCACTCCTACCCAGTAACTAGAATATGCATATACTTATTACATATGGATAGAAAACACCCTAACGTTTCTAAAACTGTTTGAATGGTGTCTGTGAGTATAACAGAACTAATTTGGCAGGCAAAAACCTGACAAGGTTTCATGCAGGAAGTGGCCTGTCTGACAAGGTGTCGTTCTTCTTGTCTGTTTATTGAAGAGTGAGGATCTTAGCTGTCCCGTGACACTTCCTATGGCTGCCATAGGGTCTCAGAAGGTGGTAAAAAGCTGAATCGTGGCTTTGCAGGCTCTGGCTGAAAAAAAGTAGCGCGTTTGGGTAGTGGCTGGTTACAGTACTGTGAGACTCAGGCTCGTGCCCGCGTCGACCGAAAGCTTTGTTTACTTTCCTCTGTTTAGCTAAATGGACATTCCCGGTCGGAATATTATTGCTTTTTTACGAGAAAAATGGCATAAAAATGGATTTTAAACAGCGGTTGACATGCTTCGAAGTACGGTAATGGAATATTTAGATTTTTTTTGTCACGAATTGCGCCATGCGCCCGACCCTGATTTACCATTTCAGATAGTGTCTGGGACGCACGAACAAAACGCCGCTATTCGGATATAACGATGGATTATTTTGGACCAAACCAACATTTGTTATTGAAGTAGCAGTCCTGGGAGTGCATTCTGACGAAGACAACAAAAGGTAATCAAACTTTTATAATAGTAAACCTGATATTGGTGAGTGCTAAACTTGCCGGGTGTCTAAATAGCTAGCCCTGTGATGCCGGGCTATGTACTTAGAATATTGCAAAATGTGCTTTCACCAAAAAGCTATTTTAAAATCGGACATATCGAGTGCATAGAGGAGTTCTGTATCTATATTTCTTAAAATAATTGTTATGCTTTTTGTGAACATTTATCGTGAGTAATTTAGTAAATTCTTAGCAAATTCCTCCGGAAGTTTGCGGGGGGTATGCTAGTTCTGAACGTCACATGCTAATGTAAAAAGCTGTTTTTTTATATAAATATGAACTTGATTGAACAAAACATGCATGTATTGTATAACATAATGTCCTAGGTGTGTCATCTGATGAAGATCATCAAAGGTTAGTGCTGCATTTAGCTGTCTTCTGGGTTTTTGTGACATTATATGCTAGCTTGAAAAATGGGTGTCTGATTATTTCTGGCTTGGTACTCTGCTGACATAATCTAATGTTTTGCTTTCGTTGTAAAGCCTTTTTGAAATCGGACAGTGTGGTTAGATAAAGGAGAGTCTTGTCTTTAAAATGCTGTGAAATAGTCATATGTTTGAAAAATTGAAGTTTTTGTATTTTTGAGGAATTTGTAATTCGCGCCACGCCTATCATTGGATATTGGAGCAGGTGTTCCGCTAGCGGAACGTCTAGATGTAAAAGGTTAAAATGGGCATGAATTCTTTTCAAAAATCGCTGTAGCGCCCCCTATCCTAGGCGACCGTCAAGAGGATATAGTAGTGGTAGTGTCTACAGTAGTAATGGTAGTCACTGGTTACAGTAGTGGTAGTGACTGGTTATAGTTATTGTAGTGGTAGTGTCTGGTTATAGTAGTGGTAGTGACAGGTTATAGTAGTGGTAGTGTCTACAGTAGTAATGGTAGTGACTGGTTAAAGTAGTGGTAGTGTCTACAGTAGTAATGGTAGTGTCACGTCCTGACCATGGAATTCTCTTATTTTCTATGGTAGAGTAGGTCAGGGCGTGACTGGGGGGTTGATCTAGTTTGTTTATTTCTATGTGGGGTTCTAGGTTTGATTTTCGATGTTGGTGATTTGTATGATTCCCAATTAGAGGCAGCTGGTTATCATTGTCTTTAATTGCGGATCATATTTAAGTAGCTGTTTTTCCCACTTGTGTTTATGGATATTGTTTTGAGTTAGTGCACGTAGCATCTCTGTAGTCACGGTTCGTTTATTCATTCTTTGTTTGTTTTGTAGTTTGCTAAGTTTCACTTTATTTAATAAAGATGTGGAACACTACTCACGCTGCGCCTTGGTCCGATCATTATTCCAATGAACATGACAGAATATCCCATCAAACCAGGACCAAGCAGTGAGACCAGGAGGAGCAGGGATCCTGGGCATGGGAGAGAAGGGAGTGGAGGACTTTAGGGACATGGGAAGGAGATAATGTTTTTTAAAAGAAATACGTTTTTTGGGGGGGGGCACATGGAGCTGGCGACTGAGCAGAGGAAGGAGCCAGAGACTGTCAGGGAGGCAATGGCGAAGTTGGGAGAGAGTGAGATGAGAGAGATGTAGTGCAAGTGTGTTCTGCTCAACATCCGACCAGAGGATTCGGTTAGCAGCCTGGTGCAACCTGTGCCGGTTCCACGTTTCTGGCCTCAAGGGCGCCTCTCCAGTCCGGTATGTCATGTCTCCTCCTCGCACTCTCCCTGAGGTGCGTATCCCCAGTCAGGTACATCCTGTGCCTGTTCCTCGCACTCTCCCTGAAGTGCGTGTCCCCAGTCAGGTACGTCCTGTGCCTGCGCCCCGCACTCGCCCTGAAGTGCATGTCACCAGTCTGGTGCCACCTGTGCTGGCTCCACGCACTAGGCCTCCAGTGTGCATTCTGGCGACGGTCCCCAGTCCAGAGCTTCCGGCGACGGTCCCCAGTCCAGAGCTTCCGGCGACGGATCCCAGTCCAGAGCTTCCGGCGACATTTCACAGTCCGGAACCTCCAATGACGGTCCAGGGTCCGGAACCTCCAGAGACGGCCCACGGTCCGGAGCCTCCAGAGTCGGCCCACGGTCCGGAACCTCCAGAGACGGCCCACGGTCCGGAACCTCCAGAGATGGCCCACGGTCCGGAACCTCCTGAGACAGCCCAAGGTCCGGAACCTCCTGAGACGGTCAACGGTTTGGGACCTCCAGCTTCAAGTCCAGAGTCTTCTTCTGCGTTGGTGCCCAGTCCAGGCACAGCGTCCAGTCCCGCTCCATGGCCGGAGCCTTCCCCTGCGCCGATGCCCAGTCTAAGCACAGCGTCCAGTCCAGCTCCAAGGCCAGAGTCTTCTTCTGCGTTGGTGCCCAAACCAGGCACAGTGTTCAGACTGGACCCGCAGGATGAGCGGGTTCCTCGGCCCGCACCAGAGCCAGCTCCAATGCTGGCGGATCTGCGTGATGAGCGGGTTCTTCGTCCTGCACCAGAGCCGCCACCGATTCTAGACACCTCCCAACCCTCCCTTTTTGTTTCAGGTTTTGCGGTCGGAGTCCACACCTTTTTTTTTGGGGGGGGGGGGTACTGTCACGTCCTGACCATAGAATGCTCTTATTTTCTATGGTAGAGTAGGTCAGGGCCTGGTTATAATTACAGTAGTGCAAGTTGTAGTGTCTGCAGTAGTAATGGTAGTGACTGGTTGTAGTTATAGTAGTGGTAGTGACTAGAGTAGTAATGGTAGTGGACTGTTTATTGTTATAGTATTGGTAGTGTCTGGTTATAGTAGTGGTAGTGTCTACAGTAGTAATGTTAGTGACTGGTTATAGTTATAGAAGTGGTAGTGTCTACAGTAGTAATGGTAGTGACTGGTTATAGTTATAGAAGTGGTAGTGTCTACAGTAGTAGTGGTAGTGTCTACAGTAGTAATGGTTGAGACTGGTTATATTTATAGTAGTGGTAGTGTCTACAGTAGTAATGGTAGTGACTGGTTATAGTTATAGTAGTGGTAGTGACTGGTTATAGTAGTGGTAGTGTCTACAGTAGTAATGGTAGTGACTGGTTATAGTTATAGTAGTGGTAGTGACTGGTTATAGTAGTGGTATTGTCTACAGTAGTAATGGTAGTGACTGGTTATAGTAGTGGTAGTGTCTACAGTAGTAATGATAGTGACTGGTTATAGTTATAGAAGTGGAAGTGTCTACAGTGGTAATGGTCGTGACTGGTTATAGATATAGTAGTGGTAGTGACTGGTTATAGTAGTGGTAGTGTCTACAGTAGTAATGGTAGTGACTGGTTATAGTTATAGTAGTGGTAGTGACTGGTTATTGTAGTGGTAGTGTCTACAGTAGTAATGGTAGTGGCTGGTTATAGTTATAGTAGTGGTAGTGACTGGTTATTGTAGTGGTAGTGTCTACAGTAGTAATGGTAGTGGCTGGTTATAGTTATAGTAATGGTAGTGACTGGTTATAGTTATAGTAGTGGTGGTGTCTACAGTAGTAATGGTAGTGACTGGTTATAGTAGTGGTAGTGTCTACAGTAGTAATGGTAGTGACTGGTTATAGTTATAGTAGTGGTAGTGACTGGTTATTGTAGTGGTAGTGTCTACAGTAGTAATGGAAGTGGCTGGTTATAGTTATAGTAGTGGTAGTGACTGGTTATTGTAGTGGTTGTGTCTACAGTAGTAATGGTAGTGACTGGTTATAGTAGTGGTAGTGTCTACAGTAGTAATGGTAGTGACTGGTTATAGTTATAGTAGTGGTAGTGTCTACAGTAGTAATGGTAGTGACTGGTTATAGTTATAGTAGTGGTAGTGACTGGTTATAGTAGTGGTAGTGTCTACAGTAGTAATGGTAGTGACTGGTTATAGTTATAGTAGTGGTAGTGACTGGTTATTGTAGTGGTAGTGTCTACAGTAGTAATGGTAGTGGCTGGTTATAGTTATAGTAGTGGTAGTGACTGGTTATTGTAGTGGTAGTGTCTACAGTAGTAATGGTAGTGGCTGGTTATAGTTATAGTAATGGTAGTGACTGGTTATAGTTATAGTAGTGGTGGTGTCTACAGTAGTAATGGTAGTGACTGGTTATAGTAGTGGTAGTGTCTACAGTAGTAATGGTAGTGACTGGTTATAGTTATAGTAGTGGTAGTGACTGGTTATTGTAGTGGTAGTGTCTACAGTAGTAATGGAAGTGGCTGGTTATAGTTATAGTAGTGGTAGTGACTGGTTATTGTAGTGGTTGTGTCTACAGTAGTAATGGTAGTGACTGGTTATAGTAGTGGTAGTGTCTACAGTAGTAATGGTAGTGACTGGTTATAGTTATAGTAGTGGTAGTGTCTACAGTAGTAATGGTAGTGACTGGTTATAGTTATAGTAGTGGTAGTGACTGGTTATAGTAGTGGTAGTGTCTACAGTAGTAATGGTAGTGACTGGTTATAGTTATAGTAGTGGTAGTGACTGGTTATAGTAGTGGTAGTGTCTACAGTAGTAATGGTAGTGACTGGTTATAGTTATAGTAGTGGTAGTGTCTACAGTGGTAATGGTAGTGACTGGTTATAGTTATAGTTATAGTAGTGGTAGTGACTGGTTATAGTAGTGGTAATGTCTACAGTAGTAATGGTAGTGACTGGATATAGTTATAGTAGTGGTAGGGACTGGTTATAGTAGTGGTAGTGTCTACAGTAGTAATGGTAGTGACTGGTTATAGTTATAGTAGTGGTAGTGACTGGTTATTGTAGTGGTAGTGTCTACAGTAGTAATGGTAGTGGCTGGTTATAGTTATAGTAGTGGTAGTGACTGGTTATTGTAGTGGTAGTGTCTACAGTAGTAATGGTAGTGGCTGGTTATAGTTATAGTAATGGTAGTGACTGGTTATAGTTATAGTAGTGGTGGTGTCTACAGTAGTAATGGTAGTGACTGGTTATAGTTATAGTAATGGTGGTGTCTACAGTAGTAATGGCAGTGATTGGTTATAGTTACAGTAGTGATGTGTCTGGTTATATTTATAGTAGTGGTGGTGTCTACAGTAGTAATGGTAGTGACTGGTTATAGTTATAGAAGTGGTAGTGTCTGCAGTAGTAGTAGTAGTGTTTGGTTATAGTAGTGGTAGTGACTGGTTATTGTAGTGGTAGTGTCTATAATAGTAATGTTAGTGACTGGTTATAGTAGTGGTAGTGACTGGTTATTGTTATAGTAGTGGTAGTGACTGGTTATAGTAGTGGTAGTGACTTGTTGTAGTAGTGGTAGTGACTGGTTATAGTAGTGGTAGTGTCTACAGTAGTAATGGTAGTGACTGGTTATAGTTATAGTAGTGGTAGAGACTGGTTATAGTAGTGGTAGTGTCTACAGTAGTAATGGTAGTGACTGGTTATAGTAATGGTAGTGACTGGTTATAGTTATAGTAGTGGTAGTGTCTACAGTAGTAATGGTAGTGACTGGTTATAGTTATAGTTATAGTAGTGGTAGTGACTGGTTATAGTAGTGGTAGTGTCTACAGTAGTAATGGTAGTGACTGGTTATAGTTTTAGTAGTGGTAGAGACTGGTTATAGTAGTGGTAGTGTCTACAGTAGTAATGGTAGTGACTGGTTATAGTAGTGGTAGTGTCTACAGTAGTTGTGGTAGTGTACAGTAGTAATGGTAGTGACTGGTTATAGTTAAAGTAGTGGTAGTGACTGGTTATAGTAGTGGTAGTAACTGGTTATAGTTATAGTAGTGGTAGTGTCTACAGTAGTAATGATAGTGACTGGTTATAGTTATAGTAGTGGTAGTGTCTGCAGTAGTAATGATAGTGACTGGTTATAGTTATAGTAGTGATAGTGTCTACAGTAGTAATGATAGAGACTGGTTATAGTTATAGTAGTGGTAGTGTCTACTGTAGTAATGATAGTGACTGGTTATAGTTATAGTAGTGGTAGTGTCTACAGTAGTAATGATAGTGACTGGTTATAGTTATAGTAGTGATAGTTTCTACAGTAGTAATGGTAGTATCTGGTTATAGTAGCGGTAGTGACTGGTTATAGTAGTGGTAGTGACTGGTTATAGTAGTGGTAGTGACTGGTTATAGTAGTGGTAGTGTCTAGTTATAGTAATGGTAGTGACTGGTTATAGTAGTGGTAGTGACTGGTTATAGTAGTGGTAGTTACTGGTTATAGTAGTGGTAGTGCCTACAGTAGTAATTTTAGTAACTGGTTATTGTAGTGGTAGTGTCTACAGTAGTAATGGTAGTGACTGGTTATAGTTTATAGTAGTGGTTGTGTCTACAGTAGTAATGGTAGTGACTGGTTATAGTTATAGTAGTGGTAGTGTCTACAGTAGTAATGGTAGTGACTGGTTATAGTTATAGTAGTAGTAGTGTCTACAGTAGTAGTGGTAGTGACTGGTTATAGTTATAGTAGTGGTAGTGACTGGTTATAGTAGTGGTAGTGGCTGGTTATAGTAGTGGTAGTGTCTACAGTAGTAATGGTAGTGACTGGTTATAGTAGTGGTAGTGTCTACAGTAGTAATGGTAGTGACTGTTTATAGTAGTGGTAGTGACTACAGTAGTAGTGGTATTGACTGGTTATTGTAATGGTAGTGACTGGTTATTGTAGTGGTAGTGTCTACAGTAGTAATGGTGGTGAATGACTATATATCAATGATGTTGCTCTTGCTTTGGGTGATTCTTTGATCCACCTCTACGCAGACGACACCATTCTGTATACATCTGGCCCTTCTTTGGATACTGTGTTAACAAACCTCCAAACGAGCTTCAATGCCATACAACACTCCTTCAATGGCCTCCAACTGCTCTTAACCTCTTCGTGATCCCTTCACGTGCCAATCCCTTTAGCGGTATCAATTTGACAACATCCAGTGAAATGGCTGCGCGCCAAATTCAAACTACAGGAATATCAATATTCAACATTCACGAAAATATATGTGTAATACATCAAAATAAAGCTTAACTTCTTGTTAATCCAGCCGCTGTGTCAGATTTCAAAAAGGCTTTACTGCGAAAGCAAACCATGCGATTATCTGAGGACAGCGCCCCGCATACAAACACATGAAAATAATTTTTCAACCAGGCAGGTGCGACACAAAAGTCAGAAATAGTCATATAATAAATGCCTTACCTTTGAAGATCTTCTTCTTTTTGCAATCCCAAATGTCTCATTGACAAAAGGAATGGTCGTTTTGTTCGATAAATTCCTTCTTTATATCCCCAAAATGTCCATTGATTTGGCACGTTTGATTCAGAAATACACCGGGTCCAACTCACCCAACATGACTACAAAGTATCTAATAAGTTACCCGTAAACTTGGTCCAAACATTTCAAACAACAATCCTAATCCAACCTCAGGTATCTTAAAATGTAAATAAATGATACAATTTAAGACGGAATAAACTGTTTCTAATACCGGATAAAAACAACGTGAAGTGCGTTCCAGTTCACGCGCAACAAAAGACTAAAGCCCTTCAGAGTGACACCTACAAAGAACAGCCCTACTTCTTCATTTCTCAAAGGAAAAACATCGAACAATTTCTAAAGACTGTTGACATCTAGTGGAAGCCATAGGAACTGCAAGCGCTTATAAACCGACTCTTTTCTCTGTATACATCAATGATGTCGCTCTTGCTGCTGGTGAGTCTCTGATCCACCTCTACGCAGACAACACCATTCTGTATACCTCTGGCCCTTCTTTGGACACTGTGTTAACTACCCTCCAGACGAGCTTCAATGCCATACAACTCTCCTTCCGTGGCCTCCAACTGCTCTTAAATACAAGTAAAACTAAATGCATGCTCTTCAACCGATCGCTGCCTGCACCTGCCCGCCTGTCCAGCATCACTACTCTGGACGGTTCTGACTTAGAATATGTAGACAACAACAAATACCTAGGTGTCTGGTTAGACTGTAAACCCTCCTTCCAGACTCACATCAAACATCTCCAATCCAAAGTTAAATCTAGAATTGGCTTCCTATTTTGGTACAAAGCATCTTTCACTCATGCTGCCAAACATACCCTCCTAAAACTGACTATCCTACCGATCCTCGACTTCGGCGATGTCATTTACAAAATAGCCTCCAACACTCTACTCAACAAATTGGATGCAGTCTATCACAATGCCAACTGTTGTGTCACCAAAGCCCCATATACTACCCACCACTGCGACCTGTTCGCTCTCGTTGGCTGGCCCTCGTTTCATACTCGTCGCCAATCCCACTGGCTCCAGGTCATCTACAAGACCCTGCTAGGTAAAGTTCCACCCTATCTCAGCTCGCTGGTCACCATAGCAGCACCCACCTGTAGCACCTGCTCCAGCAGGTATATCTCTCTGGTCAACCCCAAAGCCAATTCCTCCTTCGGCCGCCTCTCCTTCCAGTTCTCTGCTGACAATGACTGGAACGATCTACAAAAATCTCTGAAACTGGAAACACTTATCTCCCTCACTAGCTTTAAGCACCAGCTGTCAGAGCAGCTCACAGATTACTGCACCTGTACATAGCCCATCTATAATTTAGCCCAAACAACTACCTCTGCCCCTACTGTATTTATTTATTTATTTTGCTCCTTTGCACCCCATTATTTCTATTTCTACTTTGCACTTTCTTCCACTGCAAATCTACCATTCCAGTGTTTTACTTGCTATATTGTATTTACTTCGCCACCATGGCCTTTTTTGCCTTTACCTCCCTTATCTCACCTCATTTGCTCACTTTGAATATAGACTTATTTTTCTACTGCATTATTGACTGTATGTTTGTTTTTCTACATGTGTAACTCTGTGTTGTTGTATGTGTCATACTGCTTGCTTTATCGTGGCCAGGTCGCAATTGTAAATGAGAAATTGTTCTCAACTTGCCTACCTGGTTAAATAAAGGTGAAATAAAAATATATATTTTTTTTTTAAAATCAGGTCTCCCATAGAAACCATTGGAAAACACAGTGACCTCAAAAAATGTTTTCCCTGGATGGATTGTGTTCGGGGTTTCGCCTGCCAAATAAGTTCTGTTATACTCACAGACATTATTCTAACAGTTTTAGAAACTAAACTTCAGAGTGTTTTCTATCCAAATCTTCTAATTATATGCATATCCTAGCTTCTGGATCTAAAACTGACTATCCTGCAGATCCTTGACTTCGGCGATGTCATTTACAAAATGGCCTCCAACACTCTACTCAGCAAATTGGATGCAGTCTATTACAGTTTAATCCATTTTGTCACCAAAGCCCAATATACTACCCTCCATTGCGACCTGTATGCTCTCATTGGCTGGTCCTCGCTTCATATTCGTCGCCAAACCCACTGGCTCCAGGTCATCTATAAGTCTTTGCTATGTAAAGCTCCGCCTTTTCTCAGCTCACTGGTCACCATAGCAACACCCACCCAGCACGCGCTCCTGAAGGTATATTTCACTGGTCATCCCCAAAGCCAACACCTCTTTGGCCGCCTTTCCTTCCAGTTCTCTGCTGCCAATGACTGGAATGAATTGCAAAAATCACTGAAGTTGGAGACTTATATCTCCCTCACTAACTTCAAGCACCGGCTGTCAGAGCAGCTTACCGATCGATGCAGCTGTACATAGCCCATCTGTAAATAGCCCATCCAACCAACTACCTACCTCATCCCAATATTTGTTTTTTGTTTTTTTTTCTGCGCTTTTTTACACACCAGTATCTCTACTTGCACATCATAATCTGCACATCTATCACTCCAGTGTTAATTGTAATTACTTTGCCACTATGGCCTATTTATTGCCTTACCTCCTTACTTCATTTGCACACACTGTATACAGATTTTCCATTGTGTTATTGACTGTACGTTTGTTTATTTCATGTGGAACTCTGTGTTGTTGTTTTTATGTCGGCCTGCTTTGCTTTATCTTGGCCAGGTCGCAGATGTAAATGAGAACTTGTTCGCAACTGGCCTACCTGGTTAAATAAAGGTGAATTTTTTTTTTAATCAGATATCAAGTATCGACTATCAACTATCAAGGTGTTTGTGGGGGAGCGGAGGTGTTTGTGGGGAACCTGGGTGTAAGGCACTATTGCTCCTGCCTCAAATACACAGACACACCCACTATTATGACTGTTTTCCTATTGCCATGTTTGTGTGTTGTGTGTTGTGTGGGTGGGTGTTTGTGTGTTGTGTGGTGTGTGTTGTGTGGGTGGGTGTTTGTGTGTTGTGTGTTGTGTGGGTGGGTGTTTGTGTGTTGTGTGTTGTGTGGGTGGGTGTTTGTGTGTTGTGTGTTGTGTGTTGTGTGGGTGGGTGTTTGTGTGTTGTGTGTTGTGTGTTGTGTGGGTGGGTGTTTGTGTGTTGTGTGTCAGGTGAGGGATGATAAGCCAGTGTTTCAAAAGAGGCGTCTGTTCAAGGAGGAGGACATGCAGATGCAATCCAGGTTCCTGGACAGAAAGGTGACATATTTGTTTTTCCCTACACCCTACCATTACCCCCTATTATCACCTAGCCCCTTACTGTTAAACACTAACTCCTAAGTTTCCAACATGACCTGATGTGTGTTACAGGACGAGTTGAAGGCAGAGCATGCCTCGTACCTGCAGCAGCACCCAGACTCCAATCCACAATGGCTGACTTCTTGCAGTTCCTGTTACTACAAAACTTGAACGACATCTTCTTGTTCGCATACAAGAACTTCTCCCTTTCTCCTCCCGCTGACAGCCAGGAGGCACCTTCAACACCTCCTCACCTTGAGAACACACTGTGGCTGTGGTCCCCTTCAACACCTCCTCTCCTTGAGAACACACTGTGGCTGTGGTCCCCTTCAACACCTCCTCACCTTGAGGACACACTGTGGCTGTGGGCCCCTTCAACACGTCTTCACCTTGAGAACACACTGTGGCTGTGGGCCCCTTCAACACCTCCTCACCTTGAGAACACACTGTGGCTGTGGTCCCCTTCAACACCTCTTCATTTTGAGTACACACTGTGGCTGTGGGCCCCTTCAACACCTCCTCACCTTGATAACACACTGTGGCTGTGGTCCCCTTCAACACGTCTTCACCTTGAGAACACACTGTGGATGTGGGCCCCTTCAACACATCTTCACCTTGAGAACACACTGTGGATGTGGGCCCCTTCAGCACGTCTTCACCTTGATAACACACTGTGGCTGTGGGCCCCTTCAACACGTCTTTACCTTGATAACACACTGTGGATGTGGGCCCCTTCAACACGTCTTCACCTTGAGAACACACTGTGGATGTGGGCCCCTTCAAAACGTCTTCACCTTGAGAACACACTGTGGATGTGGTCCCCTTCAACACCTCTTCACTTTGAGGACACACTGTGGCTGTGGGCCCCTTCAACAAGTTTTCACTTTGAGAACACACTGTGGATGTGTCCCAATAGTCTACTAGCTGGGACACTCTGTGGCTGTGTCTCAATAGTCTACTAGCTGGGACACTCTGTGGCTGCGTTTCAATAGTCTACTAGCTTCCTACCACAGGCACTTTAGTGAGGATAATACTTTTCTGGTTAGGACTAGTCACTAGTATGTAAAAAGGCCCTCGATCATCACATTTCCATGCTTTTATGGTTGTTTTGTGTTGAATTTACTGGTTTTGTTAGTATGAGCTGCACTGAAACTGATTCCAGTCAATGCTGTTGCTATGACAATAACAAGAGTTACAGTTATGCTAGATGGGAATATTTCATGTCTTTATTTCTGTTAAGAACTTTATCCCCAAGTGTGATCATTTTAGTAAATGCTACTTTGCTTTGGCTCTGATGTGATCACCACATAAACTCTGCCAAAAAAAAACGTCCTCTCACTGTCAACTGCGTTTATTTTCAGAAAACTTAACATGTGTAAAGATTTGTATTAACATAACAAGATTCAACAACTGAGACATAAACTGAACAAGTTCCACAGATATGTGATTAACAGAAATTGAATAATTTGTCCCTGAACAAAGGGGGGGGGGGGTCAAAATCCAAAGTAACAGTCAGTATCTGGTGTGGCCACCAACTGCATTAAGTACTGCAGTGCATCTCCTCCTCATAGATTGCAATAGATTTGCCAGTTCTTGCTGTGAGATGTTACCCCACTCTTCCACCAAGGCACCTGCAAGTTCCCATACATTTCTAGGGGGAATGGACATAGCCCTCACCCTCCGATCCAACAGGTCCCAGACGTGCTCAATGGGATTGAGATTCCGGCTCTTCGCTGGCCATGGCAGAACACTGACATTCCTGTCTTGCAGGAAATCACGCACAGAACGAGCAGTATGGCTGGTGGCATTGTCATGCTGGAGGGTCATGTCAGGCTGAGCCTGCAGGAAGGGTACCACATCAGGGAGGAGGATGTCTTCCCTGTAACGCACAGCGGTGAGATTGCCTGCAATGACAACAAGCTCAGTTCGATGATGCTGTGACACACTGCCCCAGACCATGACGGACCCTCCACCTCCACCTCCAAATCAATCCCGCTCCAGAGTACAGGCATCGGTGTAACGCTTATTCCTTCGACGATAAATTAATCCGACCATCACCCCTGGTGAGACAAAACTGTGACTTGTCAGTGAAGAGCCCTTTTTCCAGTCCTGTCTGGTCCAGCGACGGTGGGTTTGTGCCCCTAGGTGACGTTGTTGCCGGTGATGTCTGGTGAGGACCTGCCTTACAAAAGACCTCAGTCCAGCCTCTCTCAGCCTATTGCGGACAGTCTGAGCACTGTTCGAGGGATTGTGCATTCCTGGTGTAACTCGGGCAGTTGTTTTTGCCATCCTGTACCTGTCCCACAGGTGTGATGTTCGGATGTACCAATCCTATGCAAGTGTTGTTACATGAGGTCTGCCACTGCGAGGATGACCAGCTGTCCATCCTGTCTCCCTGTAGCGCTGTCTTAGGCGTCTCACAGTACGGACATTGCAATTTATTGCCCTGGCCAATTCTGCGGTTCTCAGGCCTTCATGCAGCATGCCTAAGGCACGTTCAGGCAGATGAGCTGGGACCCTGGGCATCTTTCGTTGGGTATTTTTCAGAGTCAGTTGAAAGGCCTCTTTAGTGTCCTAAATTGCCTTCTGTCGGTAAGCTGTTAGTGTCTTAACCTGTTAGGGCTAGGGGGCAGTATTGACACGGCCGGATAAAAAACGTACCCGATTTAATCTGGTTACTACTCCTGCCCAGTAACTAGAATATGCATATAATTATTGGCTTTGGATAGAAAACACCCTAAAGTTTCTAAAACTGTTTGAATGGTGTCTGTGAGTATAACAGAACTCAAATGGCAGGCCAAAACCTGAGAAGATTCCATGCAGGAAGTGGCCTGTCTTTCATCTAGGCTGTTTTTATTGAAGACTTAGGATCTTTGCTCTAACGTGACACTTCCTACGGCTCCCATAGGCTCTCAGAGCCCGGGAAAAAGCTGAACGATATCGAGGCAGGCTCTGGCTGAAAAAAAGTAGCGCGTTTGGCAAGTGGCCGATCAGAGTACTGTGGGCTTAGGCGCGTGCCCGAGTCGACCGAATGCTTTATTTTCTTTCCTCTGTTTACCTAAACGCAGATTCCCGGTCGGAATATTATCGCTTTTTTATGAGAAAAATGGCATAAAAATTTATTTTAAACAGCGGTTGACATGCTTCGAAGTACGGTAATGGAATATTTAGAAATGTTTTGTCACGAATTGCGCCATGCTCGTCACCCTTATTTACCCTTTCGGATAGTGTCTTGAACGCACGAACAAAACGCCGCTGTTTGGATATAACTATGGATTATTTTGAACCAAACCAACATTTGTTATTGAAGTAGAAGTCCTGGGAGTGCATTCTGACGAAGACAGCAAAGGTAATAACATTTTTCTTATAGTAAAGCTGACTTTGGTGAGTGCTAAACGTGCTGGGTGTCTAAATAGCTAGCCCTGTGATGCCGGGCTATCTACTGAGAATATTGCAAAATGTGCTTTCACCGAAAAGCTATTTTAAAATCGGACATATCGAGTGCATAGAGGAGTTCTGTATCTATAATTCTT
Organism: Salmo salar; assembly: GCF_905237065.1. Taxonomy (NCBI): domain Eukaryota; kingdom Metazoa; phylum Chordata; class Actinopteri; order Salmoniformes; family Salmonidae; genus Salmo; species Salmo salar. The sequence goes on from NC_059456.1 coordinate 237,738, forward strand.
AAAATACTTGTTATGCTTTTTGTGAACGTTTATCGTGAGTAATTTAGTAAATTCACCGACAGTGTTCGGTGGGAATGCTAGTCACATGCTAGTCCCATGCTAATGTAAAAAGCTGGTTTTTGATATAAATATGAACTTGATTGAACAAAACATGCATGTATTGTATAACATAATGTTCTTGGGTTGTCATCTGATGAAGATCATCAAAGGTGAGTGCTGCATTTAGTTAAGGGAAAATAATAAAGGAAAATACATGTGACTGGTTTCAGGAAACTAGGTGTATGTCACGCGACACTACTTCACAAGAGAGACATTTCAACATGAACTTTTTTTTTAGATCAAAATGCGTTTTTTGGCAGAAATGCTTTCTGTAACTGTAGAAAGAATTATTTATTTCAGCTTTTATTTCTTTCATCACATTCCCAGTGGGTCAGAAGTTTACATATGCTCAATTAGTATTTGGTAGCAATGCCTTTAATTGTTTAACTTGGGTCAAACATATTGGGTAGCCTTCCACAAGCTTCCCATAATAAGTTGGGTGAATTTTGGCCCATTCCTCCTGACACAGCTGGTGTAACTGAGTCAGGTTTGTAGGCTTCCTTGCTCGCACACACTTTTTCAGTTCTGCCCTCAAATTTTCTATAGGATTTAGGTCAGGGCTTTGTGATGGCCACTCCAATACCTTGACTTTGTTGTCCTTAAGCTATTTGTCATTGTCCATTTGGAAGACCCATTTCTGTTCTGACAATTAACTTCGTGACTGATGTCTTGAGATGTTGCTTCAATATATCCACATAATTTTCATCCTCATGATGCCATGTATTTTGTGAAGTGCACCAGTCCCTCCTGCAGCAAAGCACCCCCACAACATGATGCTGCCACCCCGTGCTTCATGGTTGGGATGGTGTTCTTTGGCTTGCAAGCCTCCCCCTTTTTCCTCCAAACATAACGATGGTCATTATGGCCAAACAGTTCCATTTTTTTTTCATCAGACCAGAGGACATTTCCCCAAAAAAGTACGAAATTTGTCACCATGTGCAGTTGCAAACAGAAGTCTGTCTTTTTTAAGGTGATTTTGGAGCAGTGGCTTCTTACTTGCTGAGCGGCCTTTCAGGTTATGTCGATATAGGACTTGTTTTACTGTGGATATAGATACTTTTGTACCTCTTTCCTCCAGCATCTTCACAAGGTCCTTTGCTGTTGTTCTGGGAGTGATTTGCACTTTTCGCACCAAAGTACGTTAATCTCTAGGAGACAGAACGCATCTCCTTCCTGAGCGGTATGATGGCTGCGTGGTCCCATGGTGTTTATACTTGCATACTATTGTTTGTACAGATGAACGTGGTACCTTCAGGCATTTGGAAATTGTTCCCAAGGATGAACCAGATTTGTGGAGGTCTACAATCTTTCTTAAATTCTTTCAGACCTAACACTGTTGTGTCATCGGCAAACTTAATGATGGTGTTGGAGTCGTGCCTGGCTGTGCAGTCATGAGTGGACAGGGAGCACAGGATGGGACTGAGCATGCACCCCTGAGGGGCCCCCGTGTTGAGGATCAGTGTGGCAGATGTGTTGTTACCTACCCTTACCACCTGGGAGTGGCCCGTTAGGAAGTCCAGGATCCAGTTGCGGAGGGAGGTGATTAGTCCCAGGGTCCTTAGCTTAGTGATGAGCTTTGAGGGCACTATGGTGTTGAACCCTGAGCTATAGTCAATGAATAACATTTTCACATAGTTGTTCCTTTTGTGCATGTGTGAAAGGGAAGTGTGGAGTGCAGTAGAGATTGCATCATCTGTGGATCTGTTGGGGCGGTATGCAAATTGGGTGGGTCTAGGGTTTCTGGGATAATGGTGTTGATGCGAGCCATGACCAGCCTTTCAAAGCACTTCATGGCTACAGACGTGAGTGCTATGTGTCGGTAGTAATTTAGGCAGGTTACCTTAGTGTTCTTGGGCACAAGGACTATGGTGCTCTGCTTGAAACATGTTGGTATTTTAGACTCAGAGAGAGAGAGGTTGAAAATGTCATTGAAGACACTTGCCAGTTAGTCAGAGCACACATCCTGGTAATCTGTCTGGCCCTGCGGCCTTGTGAATGTTGACCTTTTTAAAGGTCTTACTCACATTGGCTGCAGAGAGCGTGATCACACAGCCGTCTGGAACACCTGGTGCTCTCATGCATGTTTCATTGTTATTTGCCTCGAAGCTAGCATAGAAGTAGTTTTGCTCGTCTGTCAGGCTCGTGTCACTTGGCAGCTCTCGGCAGTGCTTCCCTTTGTAGTATGTAATGGTTTGCAAGCCCTGCCACATCCGACGAGCATTGGAGCCGGTGTAGTACGATTCAATCGTCATCCTGTATTGACGCTCTGCCTGGTTTGATGGTTCGTCGGAAGGCATAACGGGATTTCTTATAAGCTTCTGGGTTAGAGTCCCGCTCCTTGAAAGTGGCAGCTCTAGCCTTTAGCTCAGTGCGGATGTTGCCTGTAATCCATGGCTTCTGTTTGGGGTATGTACGTATGGTCACCGTGGGGACGACGTCATCAATGCTCTTATTGATGAAGCAAATGACTGATGTGGTGTACTCCTCAATGCCATTGGAAGAATCCCAGAACATAATCCAGTCTGTGCTAGCAAAACAGTCCTGTAGCTTAGCATCTGCTTCATCTGACAACTTTTTTATTAACCAAGTCACTGTTGCTTCCTGCTTTAATTTTTGTTTTTAAGCAGGAATCAGGAGGATAGAATTATGGTCAGATTTGCCAAATAGAGGGCGAGGGAGAGCTTTGTATGCATCTCTGTGTGTGGAGTAAAGGTGGTCTAGAGTTTTTTTCCCTCTGGTTGCATATTTGACATGCTGATTAAAATCCCCGGCCACTAGGATCACCACCTCTGGATGAACGTTTTCCTGTTTGCTTATGATGGAATAAAGCTCATTGAGTGGACTCTTAATAATGCCAGCTTTTGTCTGTGGTGGTATGTAGACAGCAACGAAAAATACAGATGAAAACTCTCTAGGTAGATAGTGTGGTCTACAGCTTATCATGTGATGATTCTCTACCTCAGGCGAGCCAAAACCTTGACACTTCCTTGACACCACCAGTTGTTTACAAATATACACCCCTTGTCTTACCAGATGCCACTGTTCTATCCTGCCGATACAGCGTATAACCAGCCAGCTGTATGTTGATAATGTCGTAGATTCAACCACGACTCCGTGAAACATAAAATATTACCGTTTTTAATGTGCCGTTGGTTGTTTTATCTTCCTCGTAGGTCGTCAATTTTATTTTCCAAAGATTGCATGTTAGCTAGTAGAACGGAAGGCAGTGGGGATCGCCTACGAATTCTCAGAAGGCAGCCTGATCTCCGCCCTCTTTTTCTCCGTCTTGACTTCACGCAAATGACGGGGATTTGGACCTGTTCCCGGGAAAGCAGTATATCCTTCAAGTCGGCTCATCGGACTCGTTAAAGGAAAAAAAAGCTTCTGCCAGTTCGTGGTGAGTAATCGCTGTTCTGATGCCCAGAAGATTATTTTCAGTCATAAGACACGGTAGCAGCAACATTATGTACAAAATAAGTAAAAACATAAGTTACAAACAATGCAAAAAACCTAAAAAAATACACAGTTGGTTAGGAGTATGTAAAACGTCAGGCATCTTCTCCGTTGCCATGTTACATACAAACCACCAACATAGAAATACAAATGCTAGAAACCCCCCTAGTCACGCTCTGACCTATACACTATAGTAAACCCAGAGGGCTCTCTATGGTTAGGGCATGACAGTACCCCCCCAAAGGTGCGGACTCCGACCGCAAAAACCTAAACCTAGATGGGGAGGGTTAGGGTGGGCAACTAGCGTCGGTGGTGGATCCGGTGCGGGACGTAGCCCCTGCTCAGACCGCGGATCTGGCCCTGAAGCCGGGCTGAACGCCGTGCCCGGACTGAGCACCGGAGCAGAGGAAGGCTCCGGCCATGGAGCAGGACTGGATGCCCTGCCTAGACTGAGCACCCGAGCAGAGGAAGGCTCTGGCCATGGAGCGGGACTGGACGCCGTGCCTGGACTGGGCACCGGCGCAGAGGAAGGATCCGGCCATGGAGCAGGACTGGACGCCGTGCCTGGACTGGGCACCGGCGCAGAGGAAGGCTCCGGCCATGGCACCGGCGCAGGAAGCTCCGGGCCGTGGACCATCACTGGAAGCTCCGGACCGTTGACCGTCACTGGAAGCTCCGGACTGTGAACCGTCGCTGGAAGCTCTGGACTGTGAACTGTCGCTGGAAGCTCTGGACTGTGAACCGTCGCTGGAAGCTCTGGACTGTGAACCGTCGCTGGAGGTTCCGGGCTGTAGACTGTCGCTGGAGTCTCCAGACCATATACACACACTGGTGAACGAGTGCGGGGAGACGGCACAGGATGTACCGGGCTGGGGAGTTGCACTGGAGGCCTGGCGCGTGGAGCCGGTACAGGTGGCATCGGACTGATGACACGCTCTTCAGGGTGAGTGCGGGGAGCCGGCACAGGACGTACCGGGCTGGGGAGGCGCACTGGAGGCCTGGTGCGTGGAGCTGGCACAGGTGGCATCGGACTGATGACACGCTCTTTAGGGCGAATGCGGTGCTGAACACAACTAACTAACATTTCTCTCCTTTCTCTCTCCTCCAACAGCTCCATCGCCTCCCCAACGGTCTCTGGCTCTCTCCTCGGCTCGACCGACAGCCCCTTGTGCCCCCCCCAAAGAACATCTTGGGGTTTCTTTGGCCGCGGACCCCGGCGTCGTCGCTGTCCTTCCATCTTCCTTGGCGATTCCCTCCAAGGAAGGGTCTCGCATCCTCCTAGGATTTCCTCCCATGTCCAAAACTCCTTTACCTCCATAACATGCTGCTTGGTCCTGCGTTGGTGGGATATTCTGTCACGATCGTCATAATGAGCGGACCAAGGCTCAGCGTGAGTTGAGTTCAACATACTTTATTACACAGTGAAACTACAAAAACAATAAACATAACACAACCGTGAAAACCGTAGTGCTCAATACACTAACAAACAATATCCCACTAATGCAGGTGGGAAAAAAGGGCTACCTAAATATGATCCCCAATTAGAGGTAATGATTCCCAGCTGCCTCTAATTGGGAACCATACAAACCACCAACATAGAAATACAAACGCTAGAAACCCCCCTAGTCACGCTTTGACCTATACACCATAGAGAGCTCTCTATGGTTAGGGCGTGACAGACTGATCTCAGTGGATATTAGTAATGTGGTAGCTCCATCTTAACCTCTGATTGGCTAGGTGGAATTTTTACCATATTGCTTTATATTATATGACATTTAGCAGATGTTTTTATCCAAAGCGATAAAAAAAGTGTATATATTTTAAGTAAGTGTCACGTCCTGACCAGCAGAGGGAGCAATTGTAGTAGTTTTGGTCAGGACGTGGCAGAGATTTTTATGTTACGTGTGAGTTGGATGTTGGACTCCCAATTGAAGTCAGGTGTGTTGAGTTGCCTTTGATTGGGAGTCCTATATAGTAGTGTGTGTTTTTCCTTGTGGTTGTGGGTAATTGTTTCTGTTTAGTGTGTTTCACCTGACAGCACTGTTTGGCTGTCAGGTTTCTTGTTTTGTAAATTGTATAGTGTTCGTTCTTTATTAAATGATGATGAACACTAACTCTGCTGCATTTTGGTCCACTTCCTCAGACAGCCCTTACAGTAAGCCATAAAGGAATCAAACCCACAGTCCTGGTGGTGCAAGGGCCATGCTCTGCCAAATGAGCCGTAAAGGAATCAAACCCACAGTCCTGGAGGTGCAAGGGCCATGCTCTGCCAAATGAGCCGTAAAGGAATCAAACCCACAGTCCTGGAGGTGCAAGCGCCATACAGGACCCCACAGACTTTGTGTTCTGGGCTCTGATTGATTAGTGTGTCTGTGTTCTAGAATCTGATTGGTCACTGTTTCAGTTCTGTCATTTGATTGGTCAGCGTGTCCGTGTTCTGATTGGCCTTCTCCGTGGCAGCATCTCACCTGGGTGCAGTGGTGCTCATTAGCATACTGTTGAATATGTATGAGCGTGCCGCTGGAGACCAGGGCTGCAGGGCATTGTGGGAAATTAGCTGCATGACTAATTATGATCCGCCGTCCCAGAACCTGTCAATCAAATTAGAGAGAGAGAGAGAGAGAGGCAGGGAGAAAAGGGAGAGGGGGGAGAGAGAGAGAAAGAGCGGGAGAGAGAGTTAAGGACAGAGAGAGACAGCAAGAAGGGAACCTCCACTCCAATTCAGAGATCATCTGTGTGTGTGTGTGTGTGTGTGTGTGTGTGTGTGTGTGTGTGTGTGTGTGTGTGTGTGTGTGTGTGTGTGTGTGTGTGTGTGCGTGCGTGCATTTGTTGCACGCATGTGTGTATGGGGTGGGGGGGTGCGTGTGTCCTAGGCTTACAAGACCACTGCGTTACCATGGAAACTCTACATCAGCACACATGAGGTTACATTCGATAGAGAGAGGACAGAGAAAGAGAGAGAGGGAGAGAAGGACAGAGAGATGTGTCCAGAGAGGCTCCATCAGTCTCCAGAATAAAGGTGGATGGAAGGTGGTAGGGTGGATTATCCACGTACACACACGCACACACACACACACACACACACACACACACACACACACACACACACACACACACACACACACACACACACACACAATCATGGACACTCGTACAACAAGCTACCATGTTGTTATAAATAAAACACACCAGAGGAATCTGGTGGGAGGAGCTGTAGGAGGATGGCTCATCTAATGGAATCAAACAGAACGAAGTCAAATGTGTTTTCCATGTTTGACACCATTCCATTCCATTTGCAATGAGTCCAACCTCCTATAGCTCCTCCTACCAGCCTTCACTGACACACGCATGAACGTTAATGTCACCGCATTTCTAGCAGTTATGTCACGATTCCCACCGACGGTGGCGCCCCCTCCTGCTCGGGTGGCGCTCGGCGGTCGTCGTCACCGGCCTATTAGCTGCCACCGATTCCCTTTTGCTTTTCCCTTTTTTTATTTTGTGACACCTGTGGTCAATTAGCCATTAGAGGGGCTATTTAGTTTAGCTGGCCCGCTCCTGTTCGTGCGGGATTAATGATTGTTTCTTGTGAGACGGCTTGTGTTCGTGTTGACGTTGTTGGACGCCGTATGCATTTTCTCCCCTGTGTGTGGGAACATTAGTTTTTTTGTGAGTGTATATTAAAAACACCACTACCCTGTGTTCGCTGCTTCCTGCGCCTCATTCCTCCTCCACAATTACCAAGCCGTAACAGAATCCCGCACCCCGATAGAAGGCATGGAATCAGCGGGAGCAGCGGCCACTCCTCTGCCCTCGATGGAGGAACGCGTACTCCACCACACGACAGTCCTCCATCGCATCGGATCGGCAATGGACCAGATGATGGAGAGGATGGACAGATGGGAGAGAAGTGGTATCCTCTCTCCACCTCCACCTCCCCCGATACAGCCATCTTCGCCTCCCATGACGTCTGGCTCTGGCGCACTTCGTCTGGCGCTCCCGAGGGAGTACGATGGGGCGGCGGCTGGGTGCCAGGGGTTTTTGCTCCAGCTTTAGCTGTACCTGGCCACCATCAGACCTGCTCCCACGGGGGAGGAGAGCGTGAGTGCCCTCGTTTCCTGCCTGACGGGCCGAGCTCTGGAGTGGGCTAATGCGGTCTGGAACGGTCCAGACTCGGCGAGGGACCACTACCCGGAGTTCGACCACCCTCCGGAAGGAAGAGCGGCGAGTGAACGGCTGTTCCACCTCAGGCAGGAGACGAGGAGTGCCCAGGACTTCGCGCTGGACTTCAGGACCTTGGCTGCTGGGGCGGGGTGGAACGACAGGGCCCTCATAGACCACTACCGCTGCAGTCTCCGGGCGGACGTCCGCAGGGAGCTGGCCTGTCGGGACACAGCTCTGTCCCTGGACGAACTGATAGATATGTCCATACGACTGGACAACTTGCTGGCTGCCCGCGGGCGTTCGGAGAGGGTCCTGCCCGTTCCACCCCCGTGCACCCCCGCCCCTACCCCTATGGAGGTAGGGGGGGCCGTGCCAAGGGGCACCGGAGGAGGTGGCTCCTCCTGCACCAGCTGTGGTCGGAGAGGACACACGGCCGACCGGTGCCGGAGGAGCCAGTCTGGGAGTCGAGATGGTAGGCAGAACACTTCTCGGTCACCTCAGGTGAGTCAGCACCAGATTCACCCAGGTCATGTGTTTTTACCTGTTTTGTTTACTAAATTTTTTCCCTCTTCCCAGCATAGGGCGCTAGTCGATTCAGGCGCAGCTGGGAATTCTATGGACCGTGGACTTGCCATTAAGCTGGGCATTCCGCGGGTGCCGATAGATTCCCCTTTCCCCGTGCACTCCCTAGATAGCCGACCATTAGGGTCAGGGCTAGTCAGGGAGTCTACGGTGCCACTGGACATGGTAACGCTGGGGAATCATAAGGAACGCATTAGTTTTTTCCTTATTGACTCGCCTGCGTTTCCGGTGGTGCTGGGGGTCCCCTGGCTGGCTGGTCACAATCCCCATATTTCGTGGAAACAGGGGGTTCTCCAGGGGTGGTCAGAGGAGTGTTCAGGTAGGTGTCTAGGAGTTTCCATAGGTGCCACGTCGGTGGAGAGTCCAGACCAGGTGTCCACTGTGCGCATTCCCCCTGAATACGCCGTTTTGGCGATCGCTTTTTGTAAAAAGAGGGCGACTAAATTACCACCTCATCGACAGGGGGATTGTGCGATAGATCTCCAGGTTAACGCTGCGCTTCCCAGGAGTCACGTGTACCCCTTGTCACAGGAGGAGACAGCGGCTATGGAGACATATGTCACGGAATCCCTGGGACAGAGGTACATTCGGCCCTCCATCTCACCCGCTTCCTCAAGTTTCTTTTTTGTGAAGAAAAAGGAGGGAGGTCTGCGTCCGTGCATTGATTACCGAGGTCTAAACGCTATTACGGTGGGGTTTAGTTACCCACTACCTCTCATCGCTACGGCGGTGGAATCATTTCACGGAGCGCAGTTCTTCACAAAACTGGATCTCAGGAGCGCATATAACCTGGTGCGTATCAAGAAGGGAGACGAGTGGAAAACCGCCTTTAGTACCACATCGGGCCATTATGAGTACCTCGTCATGCCGTATGGGTTGAAAAATGCTCCAGCCGTCTTTCAAGCCTTTGTTGACGAGATTCTCAGGGACCTGCACAGGCAGGGCGTGATTGTATATATCGATGACATTCTGATATATTCCGCCACCCGCTCCGCGCATGTGTCCCTGGTGCGCAAGGTGCTTGGTAGACTGCTGGAGCATGACCTATACGTTAAGGCTGAGAAGTGTGAGTTTTCCAAACGAGCCGTCTCCTTTCTGGGTTATCGCATTTCCACCACGGGGGTGGTGATGGAGTGTGACCGCATTAAGGCCGTGCGTAATTGGCCGACTCCAACCACGGTGAAGGAGGTGCAGCGGTTTTTAGGCTTTGCCAATTACTACCGGAGGTTTATCCGGGGTTTTGGCCAGGTAGCGGCTCCCATTACCTCACTGCTGAAGGGGGGGCCGGTGCGTTTGCAATGGTCGACGGAGGCGGACGGAGCCTTCAAGAAATTGAAGACGCTGTTCACCGACGCACCCGTGTTGGCGCACCCGGACCCGTCTTTAGCGTTCGTAGTGGAGGTGGACGCATCCGAGGCTGGGGTGGGTGCCATGCTATCACAGCGCTCAGGTGCGCCATTGAAACTCCGCCCATGCGCTTTCTTTTCGAAGCTCAGTTCGGCGGAGCGTAACTACGATGTGGGGGACAGGGAGTTGCTAGCAGTGGTTAAAGCTTTGAGGGTGTGGCGGCACTGGCTTGAGGGGGCTAAACACCCCTTTCTCATCTGGACCGACCACCGAAACCTGGAGTACATCCGGGCAGCGAGGAGACTGAATCTGCGTCAGGCGAGGTGGGCCATGTTCTTCGCCCGGTTTAGGTTTACCATCTCCTATAGACCGGGTTCCCTAAATACTAAGGCCGACGCGCTGTCCCGTCTCTATGACACGGAGGACCGGCCCATCGATCCAACTCCCATCATTCCAGCGTCTAGGCTGGTGGCACCTGTGGTATGGGAGGTGGACGCGGACATCGAGCGGGCATTGGTGTTGGAACCTGAGCCTGCGCAGGTGCCCGTGGGGCGCATGTATGTGCCGCTCGGTGTTCGTGATCGTTTGATTCGGTGGGCGCACACGCTACCTACTGCGGGTCATCCTGGTGAGGCGAGGACAGTGGGGAGTCTAAGGGGGAAGTACTGGTGGCCCACCTTAGCTAAGGACGTGAGGTCCTATGTCTCTTCCTGTTCGGTGTGTGCCCAGAGTAAGGCTCCTAGGCATCTACCAAGAGGGAAGTTACAGCCCCTCCCCGTTCCACAACGACCATGGTCGCACCTGTCCATTGACTTCCTGACAGATCTTCCCCCCTCTCAGGGGAACACGGCGATTCTGGTGGTTGTGGATCGGTTCTCTAAGTCCTGCCGTCTCCTCCCATTGCCCGGTCTCCCTACGGCCCTGCAGACTGCGGAGGCCCTATTTACCCACGTCTTCCGGCACTACGGGGTGCCGGAGGACATTGTCTCTGATCGAGGTTCCCAGTTCACATCCAGGGTCTGGAGAGCGTTTATGGAGCGGCTGGGGGTCTCGGTCAGTTTGACCTCCGGTTATCACCCCGAGAGCAATGGGCAGGCGGAGAGGGTGAACCAGGAGGTGGGCAGGTTCCTGAGGTCGTATTGCCAGGACCGGCCAGGGGAGTGGGCGAGGTATATTCCCTGGGCTGAGTTAGCCCAGAACTCACTTCGCCACTCCTCTACTAACATATCACCCTTTCAGTGTGTGTTAGGTTACCAGCCGGTCCTGGCACCATGGCACCGGAGTCAGACCGAGGCTCCTGCGGTGGAGGACTGGGTCCAGCACTCCAAGGAGACCTGGAGAGCCGTCCAGGACTCACTAAAGGAGGCCAGTGCACGGCAGAAGAGGAGTGCTGACCGCCACTGCAGTGAGGCGCCCGTGTTTGCACCGGGAGACAGGGTCTGGCTCTCGACCCGGAACCTGCCCCTCCGCGTGCCCTGCCGGAAGCTGGGGCCGCAGTGTGTGGGGCCCTTCAAAGTCCTGAGGAGGATAAACGAGTTGTGTTATCGGTTGCAACTCCCTTCCTATTACCGTATTAACCCCTCGTTTCATGTGTCTCTCCTCAGGCCGGTGGTAGCTGGTCCCCTTCACGAAGATGAGGTGCCGGAGGTCCCTCCGCCCCCTCTGGACATCGGGGGTCCCCGGCGTACAGCGTACGGGCCATTCTGGACTCACGATGCCGGGCGAGGGGCCTACAGTACCTCGTGGACTGGGAGGGGTACGGCCCGGAGGAGAGGTGCTGGGTGCCGGCGGCGGACGTCCTGGACCCATCTATGTTGAGGGAGTTCCACCACCTCCGTCCGGATCGCCCTGCGCCTCGCCCTCCGGGTCGACCTCGAGGCCGGTGTCAGCACGCTGCGGGAGCCGCGCGTCAGGAGGGGGGTACTGTCACGATTCCCACCGACTGTGGCGCCCCCTCCTGCTCGGGTGGCGCTCGGCGGTCGTCGTCACCGGCCTATTAGCTGCCACCGATTCCCTTTTGCTTTTCCCTTTTTTTATTTTGTGACACCTGTGGTCAATTAGCCATTAGAGGGGCTATTTAGTTTAGCTGGCCCGCTCCTGTTCGTGCGGGATTAATGATTGTTTCTTGTGAGACGGCTTGTGTTCGTGTTGACGTTGTTGGACGCCGTATGCATTTTCTCCCCTGTGTGTGGGAACATTAGTTTTTTTGTGAGTGTATATTAAAAACACCACTACCCTGTGTTCGCTGCTTCCTGCGCCTCATTCCTCCTCCACAATTACCAAGCCGTAACAAGTTATCAGAGCAGCATATGTTTGACCAGTGTTTACTGTTTAACGTTGAGTGTATAAAGTATGAGTTGAGTTAAGAGTCTAACGTGTGTATTGTGTTAACATTATAATGTGTGTATTGTGTTAACAGTCTAATGTGTGTATTGTGTTAACATTATAATGTGTGTATTGTGTTAACATTATAATGTGTGTATTGTGTTAACATTATGATGTGTGTATTGTGTTAACCTGAAAAATGTGTGTATTGTGTTAACATTATAATGTGTGCATTGTGTTAACCTTACAATGTGTGTATTGTGTTAACATTATAATGTGTGTATTGTGTTAACCTTACAATGTGTGTATTGTGTTAACATTATAATGTGTGTATTGTGTTAACAGTCTAACGTGTGTATTTTGTTAAAATTAAAATGTGTCTATTGAATTATTATTATAATGTGTGTATTGTGTTAACATTATAATGTTTGTATTGTATTAACATTAGAAGGTGTGTATTTTGTTAAATTATAACGTATGTATTGTGTTAACAGTATACTGTGTGTATTGTGTTTACAGTCTAACTTGAGTATTTCGTTAACAGTCTAATGTGTATTGCTTTAACAGTCTAATGTGTGTATTGTGTTAACATTATAATGTGTGTATTGTGTTATCCTCTATGGGATCCCTTCCCGTTCTCATCCAGGTAACGGGATTGCTTGACAAGATAGCATGGCGCGAATTTCAAAACAGCAAAAATCTAATCATTTCAATTTCTCAAACAATCAACTATTTTACACCATTTGAAAGATAAACATCTCCTTAACCTGTTAGGGCTAGGGGGCAGTATTGACACGGCTGGATAAAAAACGTACCCGAATTAATCTGGTTACTACTCCTGCCCAGTAACTAGAATATGCATATAATTATTGGCTTTGGATAGAAAACACTCCAAAGTTTCTAAAACTGTTTGAATGGTGTCTGTGAGTATAACAGAACTCAAATGGCAGGTCAAAACCTGAGAGATTCCTTTACAGGAAGTGGCCTGTCTGACCATTTATTGTCTTTCTTTGACATCTCATTCAATTACAAAGGATCTCTGCGGTAACGTCACACTTCCCACGGCTCCAATAGGCTCTCAAAGCCCGGGAAAAACCTGAACGTCGTCATCCCAGCCCCAGGCTGAAACACATTATCGCCTTTCTCAAGTGGCCGATCAAGGGACAATGGGCATTAGGCGCGTGCACTGGTCGCCCCCGTCTTTGTGTTTTTTCCTCTGTTTGCCGAAAAGGAGATTCCCGGTCGGAATATTATCGCTTTTTTACGAGATAAATTGCATAAAAATTGATTTTAAACAGCGGTTGACATGCTTCGAGGTACGGTATTGGAATATTTAGAATTTTTTTGTCACGAATTGCGCCATGCGTGCGACCCTGATTTACCATTTCGGATAGTGTCTGGGACGCACAAACAAAACGCCGCTATTCGGATATAACGATGGATTATTTTGGACCAAACCAACATTTGTTATTGAAGTAGCAGTCCTGGGAGTGCATTCTGACGAAGACAACAAAAGGTAATCAAACTTTTATAATAGTAAATCTGATTTTGGTGAAGGCTAAACTTGCCGGGTGTCTAAATAGCTAGCCCGTTATGGCTGGGCTATGTACTTAGAATATTGCAAAATATGCTTTCACCAAAAATCTATTTTAAAATCGGACATATCGAGTGCATAGAGGAGTTCTGTATCTATAATTCTTAAAATAATTGTTATGCTTTTTGTGAACGTTTATCGTGAGTAATTTAGTAAATTGTTAGTAAATTCCTCCGGAAGTTTGCGGGGGGGTATGCTAGTTCTGAACGTCACATGCTAATGTAAAAAGCTGTTTTTTGATATAAATATGAACTTGATTAAACAAAACATGCATGTATTGTATAACATAATGTCCTAGGTGTGTCATCTGATGAAGATCATCAAAGGTTAGTGCTGCATTTAGCTGTCTTCTGGGTTTTTGTGACATTATATGCTAGCTTGAAAAATGGGTGTCTGATTATTTCTGGCTTGGTACTCTGCTGACATAATCTAATGTTTTGCTTTCGTTGTAAAGCCTTTTTGAAATCGGAGAGTGTGGTTAGATTAACGAGAGTCTTGTCTTTAAATAGCTGTAAAATAGTCATATGTTTGAGAAATTGAAGTAATAGGATTTTTAAGGTATTTGAAAATCGCACCACAGGATTCAACTGGCTGTTACGTAGGTGGGACGAATTCGTCCCGCCTGCCCTAGAGAGGTTAATCCAACCACATTGTCTGATTTCAAAGAGGCTTTACGGCGAAAGCATAAAGTTAGATTATGTTAGGACAGTACATAGAAAAAAATTACACACAGCCATTTTCAATGCAAGGACAGGCGTCACCAAAAGCAGAAAACCAGCTAAAATTGTCCACTAACCTTTGACAATCTTCATCAGATGACACTCCTAGGACATTATGTTAGACAATACATGCATTTTTTTGTTCTATCAAGTTCATATTTATATCCAAAAACAGCATTTTACATTGGCGCGTGACATTCAGAAAATGTATTTCCCCCAATACTTTCGGTAAATCAGCACTACAATTTACAAAAATACTCATCATAAACGTTGATAAAATATTAAACTGTTATTGAAAGAATTATACATTAACATCTCCTGAATGCAACCGCATTGACAGATTTCAAAATAACTTTACTGGGAAAGCACACTTTGCAATAATCTGAGTACTATGCTCAGAAAAATACACTACGCAATACAGATAGCCGCCATTTTGGAATCATCTAAATGCATAAATAGCATTAGAAATATTCACTTACCTTTAATAATCTTCATCAGAAGGCACTTCCAGGAATCCCAGGTCCACAACAAATGTTCTTTTGTTCAATAAAGTTCATAATTTATGTCCAAATAAGTCCATGTTGTTTGCGAGTTCAGTAAGCTACTCAAAATGTAGGACGCGCGATGAAAATGTCACGACGAAAAGTCAAAAAATAAATCTATTTACGTTCGTTCAAACATGTCAAACGTTGTATAGCATCAATCTTTAGGGCCTTTATAACGTGAAACTTCAGTAATATTCCAACCGAACTCATGCATTGTCTTGAAAAACGTTTTGGAACAGAGCTACCTCTCGCGTGAATGCGCACCAATGAACTGACATCCTTCCCTGGGTTACCAACTTCCCAGCCTTCTCATTTGGTCTCTGTTCATCATACACGCCTCAAACAACTTTCTAAAGACTGTTGACATATATCGGAAGCCTTAGGAAGTGCAAAATGAATCCTTAGTCACTGTGTGTTCGATTGGCAATGACTTGAAAAACCTACAGGCACCAGATTTTTCATTTCCTGGTTGTATTGTTCTCAGGTTTTTGCCTGCCATATGAGTTCTGTTTTATTCACAGACACCATTCAAACAGTTTTAGAAACGTCTGAGTGTTTTCTATCCAAATCTACTAATAATATGCATATTCTAGTTTCTGGGCCAGAGTAGTAACCTGTGTAAATTGGGTACGTTTTTCATCCGGCCATGAAAATACTGCCCCCTAGCCCAGACAGGTTAACCTCTTACATCTAGACGTTCCGCTAGTGGAACACCTGCTCCAATATCCAATGATAGGCGTGGCGTGAATGACAAATTCCTCAAAAATACAAAAACTTCAATTTTTCAAACATATGACTATTTCACAGCATTTTAAAGACAAGACTCTCGTTAATCTAACCACACTGTCCGATTTCAAAAAGGCTTTACAACGAAAGCAAAACATTAGATTATGTCAGCAGAGTACCCAGCCAGAAATAATCAGACACCCATTTTTCAAGCTAGCATATAATGTCACAAAAACCCAGAAGACAGCTAAATGCAGCACTAACCTTTGATGATCTTCATCAGATGACAACCCTAGGACATTATGTTATACAATACATGCATGTTTTGTTCAATCAAGTTCATATTTATATCAAAAAACAGCTTTTTACATTAGCATGTGACGTTCAGAACTAGCATACCCACCGCAAACTTCCGGGGAATTTACTAACAATTTACTAAATTACTCACGATAAACGTTCACAAAAAGCATAACAATTATTTTAAGAATTATAGATACAGAACTCCTCTATGCACTCGATATGTCCGATTTTAAAATAGCTTTTTGGTGAAAGCACATTTTGCAATATTCTAAGTACATAGCCCAGCCATCACGGGCTAGCTATTTAGACACCCGGCAAGTTTAGCCTTCACCAAAATCAGATTTACTATAAGAAAAATGTTATTACCTTTGGTGATCTTCGTCAGAATGCACTCCCAGGACTTCTACTTCAATAACAAATGTTGGTTTGGTCCCAAATAATCCATTGTTATATCCAAATAGCGGCGTTTTGTTCGTGCATTCAAGACACTATCCGAAATGGTAAATCAGGGTCGTGCGCATGGCGCAATTCGTGACAAAAAAATTCTAAATATTCCATTACCGTACTTCGAAGCATGTCAACCGCTGTTTAAAATCCATTTTTATGCCTTTTTTCTCGTAAAAAAGCGATAATATTCCGACCAGGAATCTGCATTTAGGTAAACAGACAAAAGAAAATAAAGCATGGGGTCGACTCGGGCACGCGCCTAAGCCCATTGTCCTCTGATCGATCACTTGCCAAAAGCGATAATGTGTTTCAGCCAGAGGCTGCCTCGATATCATTCAGCTTTTTCCCGGGCTCTGAGAGCCTATGGGAGCCGTAGGAAGTGTCACGTTAGAGCAAAGATCCTCAGTCTTCAATAAAAAGAGCCAAGATGAACAACAACTTGTCAGACCGTCCACTTCCCATATAGAATCCTCTCAGGTTTTTGCCTGCCATATGAGTTCTGTTATACTCACAGACACCATTCAAACAGTTTTAGAAACTTCAGGGTGTTTTCTATCCAAAGCCAATAATTATATGCATATTGTAGTTACTGGGCAGGAGTAGTAACCAGATTAAATCGGGTACGTTTTTTATCCGGCCGTGTCAATACTGCCCCCTACCCCCAACAGGTTAAACATCAAAATAAAGCATAACTTCTTGTTAATCCAGCCACCATGTCAGATTTCAAAAAGGCTTTATGGCGAAAGCAAACCATACGATTATCTGAGGACAGCGCTCAGCACACAAAACATTACGTACAGTTACCAGCCAAGTAGATTAGTCACGAAAGTCAGAAATAGAAATAAAATTAAAACAATACACACATAATACTGTTGAAATATGATCGATTATTTAGGCTAAAAACAACCTGAGGATTGATTATAAACATCGTTTGACATGTTTCTACGAACTTTACAGATACTATTAAGAATTTTCGTCTGCCTCTTGTGATCGAATTTGAGCCATTGGATTACTGAACAAAACGCGCCAACAAAATTGAGGTTTTAGGATATAAAGAGGGACTTTATCGAACAAAACAAACATTTATTGTGTAACATGGAGTCTTGTGAATGCAACCATACGAAGATCATCAAAGGTAAGTGATTAACATTCTAATGTGTGTATTGTGTTAACATTGTTATGTGTGTACTGTATTAACATTAGAATGTTTGTATTGTGTTAACAATAAAATATGTGCATTGTGTTAACAGTCTAACGTGTGTATTGTGTTAACATTATAATGTGTGTATTGTGTTAACATTATAATGTGTGCATTGTGTTAACATTATAATGTGTGTATTGTGTTAACATTATAATGTGTGTATTGTGTTAACAGTCTAATGTGTGTATTGTGTTAACATTATAATGTGCTTATTGTGTTAACAGTCTAACATGTGTATTGTGTTAACATTATGATGTCTGTATTGTGTTAACAGTCAAATTTTTCTATTGTGTTAACATTATAATGTGTGTATTGTGTTAACATTGTAATGTTTGTATTGTTTTAACATTCTGACGTGTGTATTGTGTTAACGTTATAATGTGTTTATTGTGTTAACATTATAATGTGTGTAGTGTTAACATTGTAATGTTTGTATTGTGTTAACAGTCTAACATGTGTATTGTGTTAACATTATAATGTCTGTATTGTGTTAACAGTCTAATATTTCTATTGTGTTAACATTATAATCTGTGTATTGTGTTAACATTATAATGTGTGTATTGTGTTAACATTATAATGTGTGTATTTTGTTAACAGTCTAATGTTTCTTCACACACATTAGACATTAGATCTTCACCTTTACATCAAAACTTGGCAGAATGACACTATGGTGTGTGTGTGTGTGTGTGTGTGTGTGTGTGTGTGTGTGTGTGTGTGTGTGTGTGTGTGTGTGTGTGTGTGTGTGTGTGTGTGTGTGTGTGTGCATATGTGTGTGATTGACAGGTGGATGATCTTAGAGAGCAGTGCACCCTGGGATCAGCTGCATAATCAGAGAGACAAAGGATTTGAGGAAGATAGGGAGAGAGAGAGAGAGATGAGAGAGAGGTAGAGATGAAGAGATGGATGAGAGAGAGAGAGAGAGAGAGAGAGAGAGAGAGAGAAAGGGAGAGAGGGATGAGAGAGAGGAAGAGAGGAAGAGGAGAGATGGAATAGAGAGAGAGGAAGAGAGGGAGAAATGGATGCGAGAGAGAGAAAGAGAGAGAAAGAGAGAGAAAGAGATCGATATTAAGAGGGAGAGAGAGAGAGTGAGAGAGAGATAGAGAAAGGAAGTTAGATGGAGAGATGGGTGAGAGAAGCGGAGAAGTGTGGAATACTATAATTCCCATTGGTATGGGAGGGTTGTGTTCTCTCTTCTCTGGATATTTCTTTGCCTTCCTTTCAAACGGTGTGTGTGTGTGTGTGTGTGTGTGTGTGTGTGTGTGTGTGTGTGTGTGTGTGTGTGTGTGTGTGTGTGTGTGTGTGTCCGTGTGTGTATGACGGTTCTCAGTAGTAAATGAGTTCATTGCAGGAACAGCTTGAGTCACATTAAACTAACATCATCAAAACACACACATAACTATCTTTTGATCGATGATATATTTTCTCAGTGGACTCACTTCAGTAAAAGGTTGGTGTAATGTCGTTCCCATACATAAACCTGACAGTTGGCATCATGGTTGGTATGTAGATACAGTTGAAGTCGGAAGTTTACATACACTTAGGTTGAAGTCATTAAAACTCGTTTTTCAACCACTACAAAAATGTATTGTTAACAAACTATAGTTTTGACAAGTCGATTAGGACATCTACTTTTTGCATGACACAAGTAATTTTTCCAACAATTGTTTCTAGAGAGATAATTTCACTTGTAATTCACTGTATCACAATTCCAGTGGGTCAGAAGTTTATATACAGTAAGTTAACTGTGCCTTTAAACAGCTTGGAAAATTCCAGAAAATGATGTCATGGCTTTAGAAGCTTCTGATAGGCTAATTGACATCATTTGAGTCAATTGGAGGTGTACCTGTGGGTGTATTCCAAGGCCTATCTTCAAACTCAGTGCCTCTTTGCTTGACATCATGGGAAAATCACAAGAAATCAGCCAAGACCTCAGTAGATAAACTGTAGACCTCCACAAGTCTGGTTCATCCTTTGGAGCAATTTCCAAACACCTGAAGGTACCACGTTCATCTGTACAAACAATGGTACGCAAGTATAAACACCATGGGACCACGCAGCCGTCATACCACTCAGGAAGGAGACGTGTTCTGTCTCCTAGAGATGAAAATACTTTAATGCAAAAAATGCAATTCAATCCCAGAACAACAGCAAAGGACTTTGTGAAGATGCTGGAGGAAACAGGTACAAAAGTATCTATATCCACAGTAAAACGAGTCCTATATTGACATAACCTGAAAGGCCGCTCAGGAAGGAAGAAGCCACTTCTCCAAAACCGCCATAAAAAAGCCAGACTACGGTTTGCAACTGCACATGGGAACAATGATCTGACTTTTTGGAGAAATGTCCTCTGGTCTGATGAAACAAAAATAGAACTGTTTGGCCATAATGACCACCGTTACGTTGAGGAAAAAGGAGGAGGCTTGCAAGCTGAAAAACACCATCCCAACCGTGAAGCATGGTGTCACATCCTGACCATAGAAAGATGTTATTTTCTATGGTAGAGTAGGTCAGGGCGTGACAGGTTTTTTTCTATGTTTTCTATTTCTATGTTGTCAGGTTCTAGTTTTGTATTTCTTATGTTGGGGTTTTGTTTGGGATGATCTCCAATTAGAGGCAGCTGGTCCTCGTTGTCTCTAATTGGAGATCATACTTAAGTAGGGTTTTTTTTCCACCTGGGTTGGTGGGAGATTGTTTTTGATGGTGTATTTTGTAACTCTGCGTCACGGTTTGTTGTTTTGTTTGTTCAATTTATTTTGTATATATCGCATAGTTTCACAGTGAAAATAAAATGTGGAACAACACACACGCTGCACTTTGGTCCGCTTCTCCTTACAACAGACATGACAGAATCTCCCACCACCAAAGGACCAAGCAGCGTGCCCAGGAGAAACAGGAATGGACTTGGGAGGAAATTCTGGACGGGAAAGGACCCTGGAGTCAGGCTGGGGAGTATCGCTGTCCGAAAGAGGAGATTGAGGCAGCTAAAGGGGAGCGGTGATATTACAAGGCACTATACCAACCACGAGGCAAGTGCGAGAGGCAGCCTCCAAAAAATGTTTTACCGTGGGGAGCGAGTGACGAAGCAAGCACCGTGTTATGCGGTGATGTGCACTGTGTCGCCAGTGTGCATTCACAGGCCGGTGCAATCTGTGCCTGCGCCCGCATTTGTCGAGCTAGGTTGAGCATCCATCCAGGATGGGTTGTGCTAGCTCTACACTCGAGATCTCCAGTGCGCCTCCACGGCCCAGTATATCCTGTGCCTGCCCCACGTACCCGGCCTCCAGTGAGTCTATTCAGCCTGGTACGCCCTGTGCCTGCTCCTCGCACTTGCCCTGAGGTGCGTGTTACCAGTCTGGTGCCACCTGTGCCAGCCCCACGCATCAGGCCTCCAGTGCGCCTGCCCAGTCAGGGGTGGCCTGTTCCTGCTCCCCGCACTCGCCCTGAAGTGCGTGTTACTAGTCTGGTGTCACCTGTGCCAGCCCCACGCATCAGGCCTCCAGTGCGCATTCCCAGTCCAGTGCTTCCGGTGACAGTTCCCAGTCCAGAGCTTCCGGCGACAGTTGCCAGTCCAGAGCTTCCGGCGACAGTTCCCAGTCCAGAGCTTCCGGCGATGTTTTACAGTCCGGAACCTCCTGAAATGGACCGCAGCCAGGAACCTCCCGCAATGGTCCGCAGCCCGGAACCTCCAGCGGCATCCTGCAGTCCAGAACCTCCAGCGGCGGTCCACAGCCCAGAACCTCCGCCGATGATCTACAGTCCGGTTCCTCCGACGACGATCCACAGTCCGGTGACACAGAAGCAGAGGGATCAGCAGGCGGAGCGGGGGTTATTCCCCGAACTGGAGCCGCCTCCTCTGTTGGAGGATTGGCGGGATAAGAAGGTTATGTGTACTGCACCAGAGCCGCTATAGACAGTAGTTACCCACCCTCTGTCACGTCCTGACCAGTTTAGGGATTATTTGCTATTATAGTTTTGTCAGGACATGGCAGAGGGTGTTTTGTTTATGTGTTTCGGGGTGATGGTTTATGTAGTAGGGTGTTAGATTTATTATTTCCGGGTTCTGGTTTATGTTCTATGTTTTGTATTTCTATGTTCTTTCTGGTTTGTGGTATTTCTATTTGTAGGT
This sequence comes from Salmo salar, assembly GCF_905237065.1. NCBI lineage: Eukaryota > Metazoa > Chordata > Actinopteri > Salmoniformes > Salmonidae > Salmo > Salmo salar. The sequence continues at coordinate 259,363 of NC_059456.1, forward strand.
TAATGGGGGTTTGGACTCTCAATTGGAGGCAGGTGCTTTCTCGTTGCCTCTGATTGAGAGTCCTATATATGGGTAATTGTTTGGTTTGGTGTTGTGGGAGATTGTTTCTTGTTTTGCCTGTGTGAGCCTGACAAGACTGTTTTGTTGTTCGTGCGTTTTTCGGTTTGTTGTTTTGGTGTTCTCTTTATTTTAAAATAAATAACAAGATGAGCATCCACATTCCTGCTGCGTTTTGGTCCTCTATTCCCGACGACAACCGTTACACCCTCCCTTTCGTTTTTTGTTTTTTTGGGGGGGAGGGGGTTTGTTGTTGTTTTGTTTAGGTGCGGTCGGAGTCCGCACCTTTTGGGGGGATACTGTCACGTCCTGACCATAGAAATATGTTATTTTCTATGGTAGAGTAGGTCAGGGAGTGACATGTTTTTTTTCTATGTTTTCTATTTCTTTGTTGTCAGGTTCTAGTTTTGTATTTCTATGTTGGGGTTTTGTTTGGGATGATCTCCAATTAGAGGCAGCTGGTCCTCGTTGTCTCTAATTGGAGATCATACTTAAGTAGGTTTTTTTTTCCACCTGGGTTGGTCGGAGATTGTTTTTGAGTAGCGTCACGGTTTGTTGTTTTGTTTGTTCAATTTATTTTGTATGTATCGCATAGTTTCACAGTGAAAATAAAATGTGGAAATACACACGCTGCACTTTGGTCCACATCTCTTTACAACAGCCGTAACACACGGGGGTGGCAGCATCATGTTGTGGTGGAGCTTTGCTGCAGGAGGGACTGGTGCACTTCACAAAACAGATGGCATCATGAGGGATGAAAATGACGTGGATATATTGAAGCAACATCTCAAGACATCAGTCAGGAAGTTAAAGCTTGGTTGCAAATGCGTCTTCCAAATGGACAATGACCCCAAAAATATTTCCAAAGTTGTGGAAAATGGCTTAAGGACAACAAAGTCAAGATATTGGAGTGGCCATCACAAAGCCCTGACCTCATCCTATAGAAAATGTGTTGGCAGAACTTAAAAAGCATGTACAAGCAAGGAGGCCTACAAACCTGACTCAGTTACACCAGCTCTGTCAGGAGGAATGGGCCAAAATTCACCCAACTTATTGTGGGAATCTTGTGGAAGGATACCTGAAACGTTTGACCCAAGTTAAACAATTTAAAGGCAATGCTACCAAATACTATTTGAGTGTATGTAAACTTGTGACCCACTGGGAATGTGATGAAAGAAATTAACGCTATGACTCTGACATTTCATATTCTTAAAAAAAAGTGGTGATCCTGACTGACCTACGACAGGGAATTTTTATTAGGATTAAATGTAAGAGTTGAGAATAACTGAGTTTAAATGTATTTGGCTAAGGTGTATGTAAACTTCCGACTTCAACTGTAGGTTTGTAGTTGGTATAACAGTTGGTATGTAGTTATGTAGGTGGTATAACAGTTGGTGTGTAGTTTTGTAGGTGGTGAGTAGACATCTAGTTTTTTATATAAGCGGTATAACAGTTGGTATTACAATTGGTATGTACTTGAGTAGTTTTTATGACAGTTATTATTTAGTTATGTAGTTGGTAAAACAGTTGGTATGTTGTTATATAGTTTGTATAACAGTTGGTATGTAGTTATGAAGTTGGTAAAATAGATAGTATGTCATTATGAAGTTCGTATAACAATTGGTATGTAGTTTTGTAGTTTCTATAACAGTTACTATGTTGTTATGTAGTTGGTATAAAAGTTCCTATGTAGTGATGTAGTGTGTATAACAGTTAGCATGTAGTTATTTAGTTGGTATAACAGTTAGTATGCAGTCATGAAGTTGTTATAACTGAAGTTGGTATATAGTCATATATTTGTTACAACAGTTAGTATTTTTTATACAGCTGGTTTTGTAACTGGTATAACAGTTAGTATGTAGTTATGTCAGTGGTATAACAGTTGGTATGTTGTTATATAGTTTGTATAACAGTTGATATGTAGTTATGAAGTTGGTAAAATAGATAGTATGTCGTTATGAAGTTCGTATAACAATTGGTATGTAGTTTTGTAGTTTCTATAACAGTTACTATGTTGTTATGTAGTTGGTATAAAAGTTCCTATGTAGTGATGTAGTGTGTATAACAGTTAGCATGTAGTTATTTAGTTGGTATAACAGTTAGTATGCAGTCATGAAGTTGTTATAACTGAAGTTGGTATATAGTCATATATTTGTTACAACAGTTAGTATTTTTTATACAGCTGGTTTTGTAACTGGTATAACAGTTAGTATGTAGTTATGTCAGTGGTATAATAGTTGGTATGTATCTGTGTAGTTAGTAAACAGGTGGTATGTAGTAAAGATGTTGGGATGTAGTCATGTAGTTGTTACGACAGCTAGTATTTTTTATATAGGTAGTATAAGAGTTGGTATATAGTTAAGCAGTTGTTTTGACAGTTAGTATGTAGTTTTGTAGATATTATAACAGATGGTATGTAGTTTTGTAGATATTATAACCGATGGTATGTAGTTTTGTAGCTGGTATACAGATAGTATTTAGTTATGTTGTTTTTTTACATTTGGTATGTAGTTATGTAGTTGTGATGATAGTTAGTATTTTTTATATAGGTGGTATAGCAATTGGTTTTACAATTGGTATGTAGTTACGTAGTTTCTATGACAGTTATTATCTAGTTATGAAGTTGCTTTAACAGTTAGTATGTAATGTTATAGTTTGTATAACAGTTGGTATGTTGTTATGTAGTTGGTATGACAGTTAGTATTTCATTATGTAGCTGGTAAAACATTTGGTACATAGTTTTGTAGTTGGAAAACAGTTGGTATGTAGTTATGTAGGTGGAATGACAGTTGCTATTACAATTGGAATCTAGTTATGTATTTTTTATGACAGTTATTCATTAGTTATAGTTGCTTTAACAGTTAGTATGTAGTTATATAGATGTTATGACAGTTAGAATTTAGATATGTTGCTGGTAAAACAGTTGTAATGCAGTTTTGTAGTAGGTATAACAGTTAGTATGTAGTTATGTAAATGGTATGACAGTTGGTATGTAGTTTTGTAGTTGGTATAAAAGTTAGTTTGAAGTTATGTTATTGGTTTAACATTTGGAATGTAGTTATATATATGTTATGAGAGTTAGTATTTAGATATGTAGCTGGTATAACAGTTGTTATATAGTTTTGTAGTTGGTATAACTGTTGGTATGTGGTTTTGTAGATGGTATAACAGATGGTACGTAGATTTGTAGTTGGATAAAAGTTAGTATGTAGTGAGGTAGGTGGAATAACAGTTGGTATTACAATTGGTATGTAGTTATGTGGTTTTTATAACAGTTATTGTTTTGTTATGTAGTTGCTTTAACAGTTAGTATTTAGTTATGTAGTTGGTAAAACAGTTGGTATGTAGTTATGTTGTTGTTATAACAGTTGAATGTAGTTATGTAGTTGGTATATAGTCATGTAACTGTAATGATAGTTAGTATTTAGTTATGTTGGTGGTACAACATATGGTATCTCATTTTGTAGTTGGTATAACAGTTAGTATGAAGTTATGTAGTTGGTTTAACATTTGGTATGTAGTTATATAGATGTTATATCAGTTAGTATTTAGATATGCAGATGGTAAAACAGTTATGTAGTTTTGTAGTTTGTATAACAGTTAGTATGTAGTTATGTAGTCAGTATAACAGTTGGTTTGTCGTTTTGTAGTTGGTGTAACACTTGTTATGTAGTTATGTAAATGGAATGACAGTTGGTATGTAGTTTTGTAGTTGGTATAACAGTTAGTATTTACTTATGTTGTTGGTATAACAGTTGGTATGTAGTTTTGTAGATGGTATAACAGTTGGTATATTGTTTTTGTAGTTGTTATGACAGTTAGTATTTAGTTATGTAGTTGGTATAACAGTTGGTATGTAGTTATGTAGTTGCCATAATAGTTGGTGTATAGTTATGTAGATGGTTTAACATTTAGTATGTTGCTAGGTAGTTGGTATAACAGTTGGTATGTTGTTTATGTAGTTGGTATGACAGTTAGTATTTAGTCATGTAGTTGGTATAACAGTTGGTATGTAGTTATGTAGTTGGTATAACAGTTGGTATTTCGTTTTGTTGTTGGTATAACAGTTGGTATGTAGTTATTTATTTGGTAAAACCGTTGGTATGTAGTTATGTAGTTGGTATAAAAGTTAGTATGATGTTATCTAGTTGGTTTAACATATAGTACATAGTTATGTAGTTGTTATGACAGTTATTATTTATTTTTGTAGCTGGTATAACAGTTGGTATGTAGTTATATTGTGTGTTTAACCATTTTTATGTAGTTTTATAGTTGTTATGACAGTTAGTATTTAGTTATGAAGTTGGTAAAATAGTTGGTATTTAGTTATATAGTTGTCATGACAGTTACTATTTAGTTATGTAGGTCCTATAACAGTTGGTATGTAGTTATGCAGTTTGTATGACGGTTGGTATGTAGTTTTGTAGTTGGTATAACAGTTAGTATTTAGTTATGTAGTTGGTATAACAGTTAGTATGTAGTGTTGTAGATGGTATAGCAGTTGGTACGTAGATATGTCGTTTGGTATAACAGTTTGTATGTAGTTTTGCAGTTGGTATAACATTTAGTATGTAGTTATTTAGTTGGTATAACAGTTTGTATGTAGTTATGTATTTGGTGTAGCAGATAGTATGTAGTTATGTAGCCGGTATAACAGTTGGTATGTAGTTATTTAGTTGGTATAACTCTTGGTATTTAGTTATGTAGTTGGTAAAACAGTTTGTATGTAGTCAATCAGTTGGTATAACAGTTTGTATGTAGTTATGTAGTTGATATGTAGTCATGTAGTTGTTTCAACAGTACGTTTTTTTATATAGGTGGTATAACAGTTGGTGTGTCGTTACATAGTTGGTAAATTGTCATTTCGTTGTTATGACAGTTAGTGTTTTTTATATAGGTGGAATAACAGTTGGTATTACAATTGGTATGTAGTTAGCAGTTTATATAATTGGTATAACAGTTGGTACTTAGCTATGTAATTGGTATGTTGTCATTTAGTTATTATGCTAGTTAGTATGTAGATATGTAATTGGTATAACAGTTGGTATGTAGTTATGTAGGTGGTATAACAGTTAGTTCCCAGTTATGTTTTTGGTATAACAGTTAGTGTGTAGTTGGTATAACAGTTAGTATGTAGTTATGAAGTTCATATAACTGTTGGTGTGTAGTTATGTAGATGGTCTAACAGTTGTTATGTTGTTGGTATATATTTATGTAGTTTTAGAGCAGTTGGTATGTTGTTTGTATAACAGTTTGTTTGGTAAAACGGCTGGTATGTAGGTATGTAGTTGGTGTAAGAGTTGATAGGTAGTGTTGTACATTTTTACATTACATTTTAGTCATTTAGCAGACGTTCTAATCCAGAGCGACTTACAGTCGTGAATGCATACATTTCATACAATTTCCCGATTTTCTTTTGTACTGGCCCCCGGGGGGAATCGAACCCACAACCCTGGCGTTGCACACACCGTGCTGGTGTTGCAAACACCATGCTCTACCAACTGAGCCCCAGGGAAGGCCGGTAGATGTAATGATGGCTAGAATTTTGGCTAGAATTTTTGTTATATAAGCGGTATAACTGTTGGTATGTAGTTATGTAGTTGGTATGACAGATGGTATGTAGTTTTGTAGTTGGTATGTAGTCATGTAGTTCTAATGATTGTTAGTATTTTTTATATAAGTGGTTTAACATTTTGAATGTAGTTATGGAGTTGGTAAGACAGTTTGTATGTAGTTTTTTAGTTGGTATTACAGTTAGTATTTATTTATATAGTTGGTTTAACAGTTGGTATGTAGTTTTGTAGATGGAATACCAGTTGGTATGTAGTTTTGTTGTTGTGTACCATTTGGTGTGTAGTTTAGTAGGTTGTATTACAGTTGGTATGTAGTTATGTAGTTGGTATCTCGTTTTCTAGTTGCTATAACAGTTAGTATGTAGTTATGTAGTTGGTATGTAGTTTTGTATTTGGTATAACAGTTGATATGTAGTTATGTAGTTGTTTTGATGGTTAGCATTTTTTATATAGGTGGTATAACAGTTGGTATGTGGTTTTGTAGATGTTATACCAGTTGGTATGCAGTTTTGTAGTTGATATGTAGTTATGTAGTCGGTGTGTAGTCATGTAGTTGTAATGATGGTTAGTTTTTTGTATATATAAGTGGTATAACAGTTGGTATATAGTTATGTAGTTGGTATAACAGTTGGTATGTAGTTATGTAGTTGGCTTGACAGTTAGTATGTAGTTTTGTAGTTGGTATACCAGTTATGTAGTTTTGTAGTTGGTATACCAGTTGGTATGTATTTATGTAGATGGTATGTCATTTTGTAGTTGCTATAATAGTTATTATGTAGTTATTTAGTTGGTATGACAGTTGGTATGCACTTTTGTAGTTGGTGTAACAGTTGGTATGTAGTTTCGTAGATTTTATACCAGGTGGAATGCAGTTTTGTAGTTGATATGTTGTTTTTTTGGTATAACAGTTGTTATGCAGTGGGTACGTAGTTGGTATAGGAGTTGGTATGTTTTTATGTAGTTGTATAACGGCTGGTATGCAGTTATGTAGTTGGTATAAGTGTTGATAAGTAGTTATGTAGTTGGTATGTAGCCAGGTAGATGTAATGATGGCTAGACATTTTTTATATAAGTGGTTTAACTGTTGTTATGTAGTTTTGTAGATTGTATACCAGTTGGTATGTCGTTTTGTAGATGGTTTACCAGTTGATATGTCGTTTTGCAGTTCCTATAACAGTTAGTATGTAGTTATGTAGTTGGTATAACAGTATGTTTTTTGTAGTTGGTATAGCAGTTGGTATGTTGTTATGTAGATAGTGTAACATTATGTAGTTATGTAGTTGGTATAACAGTTGGTATGTGGTAATGTTGTTGGTATAATAGGTTGGTATGTAGTTATGTTGTTGATATTCCAGACCAGTTATGTAGTTGTAATGATGGTTAGTATTTTTTTATATAAGTGGTATAACAGTTGGTATATAGTATTGTAGTTCGTATAACAGTTGATATATAGTTTTGAAGATGGAATACCAGTTGGTATGTAGTTTTGTAGATGGTATACCAGTTGGTATGTAGTTATGTAGTTCGTATGTCATTTTGTAGTTGCTATAACAGTTAGTATGTAGTTATCAAGTCGGTATAACAGGTGATACGTAGTTTTGTAGTTGGTATAGCAGTTGGAATGTTGTTATGTAGATGGTATAACAGTTAGTATGTAGTTATGTAGTTGATATAACAGTTGATATGTAGTTATGTAGTTGGTTTGTAGTCATGTAGTTGTAATGATGGTTAGTATTTTTTATTTAAGTGGTATAACAGTTGGTATATAGTTATGTAGTTGGTTTTACAGTTGGTATGCAGTTATGTAGTTCGTATGTCGTTTTGTAGTTGCTATAACAGTTAGTATTTAGTTGGTATGACAGTTTGTATGTAGTTTTGTAGTTGGTATAATGTTAGTATTTAATTATGTAGTTGGTTTTACAGTCGGTATGTAGTTTTGTAGATGGTATACCAGTTAGTATGTAGTTTTGTAGAAGGTACAACATTTTTGTGTGTAGTTTTGTAGGTGGTATTAATGTTGGTGTGTAGTTATGTAGTTCGTATGTCGTTTTGTAGTTGCTATAACAGTTAGTACGTAGTTATGTAGTTTGGATGACAGTTGGTATGTAGTTTTGTAGTTGGTATAATGTTAGTATTTAGTTAAGTAGTTTTTAGGACAGTTATTATTTACTTATGTAGTCGGTTTAACAGTTTGTATGTAGTCATGTAATTTGTATAACATGAAGTATGAAGTTATGTAGCAGGTATAACAGTTGGTATGTAGTTTTGTAGATGGTATACCAGCTAGTATGTAGTTTTGCAGATGGTATACCATTTGGTGTGTAGTTTTGTAGTTGGTATTACAGTTGGTATGTAGTTCTGTAGTTGGTATGTTGTTTTTTTAGTTGCTATAACAGTTAGTATGTAGTTATGTAGTTGGTATGACAGTTGGTATGTAGTTTTGTAGTTGGTATAACAGTTAATATTTAGTTATGTAGTTTTAGACAGTTATGATTTACTTATTTAGTTGGTTTAACAGTTTATTTGTAGTTATGTAGTTGGTATAACATTTAGTATGAAGTTACGTAGTTGTTATAACAGTTCGTATTTAGCAATGTAGTCGGAATACCAGTTGGTATGTAGTTATTTAGTTGATATAACAGTTAGTATGTAAAAATATAGTCAATAACAGTTGGTATGTAGTTTTTCATAACATTTGGCATATCAGTTGTTGGCATAAATCAAATCAAATGTATTTATATAGTCTTTCCTACATCAGCTGATATCTCAAAGTGTTGTTCAGAAACCCATCCTAAAACCCTAAACAGCAAGCAATGCAGGTGTAGAAGCACGGTGGCTAGGAAAAACTCCCTAGAAAGGCCAAAACCTAGGAAGAAACCTAGAGAGGAACCAGGTTATGAGGGGTGGCCAGTCCTCTTCTGGCTGTGCCGGGTGGAGATTATAACAGAACATGGCCAAGATGTTCAAATATTCATAAATGACCAGCATGGTCAAATAATAATAATCACAGTAGTTGTCGAGGGTGCAACAAGTCAGCACCTCAAGAGTAAATGTCATTTGGCTTTTCATAGCCGATCATTGAGAGTTCTCTACCGCTCCTGCTGTCTCTAGAGAGTTGAAAACAGCAGGTCTGGGACAGGTAGCATGTCCGGTGAACAGGTCAGGGTTCCATAGCCGCAGGCAGAACAGGTGAAACTGGAGCAGCAGCACGGCCAGGTGGACTGGGGACAGCAAGGAGTCATCATGCCAGGTAGTCCCGAGGCATGGTCCTAGGGCTCAGGTCCTCTGAGAGAGAGAAAGAAAGAAAGAAATAAGAAAGAAAGAAAGAAAGAAAGAAAGAAAGAAAGAAAGAAAGAAAGAAAGAAAGAAAGAAAGAAAGAAAGAAAGAAAGAAAGAAAGAAAGAAAGAAAGAAAGAAAGAAAGAAAGAAAGAGAGAAAGATAGAATTAGAGAGAGCATACTTAAATTCACACAGGACACCTGACAAGACAGGAGAAATACTCCAGATATAACAGACTGACCCTAGCCCCCCGACACAAAAACTACTGCAGCATAAATACTGGATGATGACACAGGAGGGTTCAGGAGACACTGTGGCCCCGTCCGATGATACCCCCGGACAGGGCCAAACAGAGAGGATATAACCCCACCCACTTTGTCAAAGCACAGCCAAAGCACAGCCCCCACACCACTGGAGGGATATCTTCAACCACCAACTTTCCATCCTGAGACAAGGCCGAGTATAGCCCACAAAGATCTCCACCACGGCACAACCCAAGGGGGAGCGCCAACCCAGACAGGAAGACCACGTCAGTGACTCAACCCACTCAAGTGACGCACCCCTCCTAGGGACAACATGGAAGAGCACCAGTAAGCCAGTGACTCAGCCCCTGTAATAGGGTTAGAGGCAGAGAATCCCATTGGAGAGAGGGGAACCGGCCAGGCAGAGACAGCAAGGGCGGTTTGTTGCTCCAGAGCCTTTCCATTCACCTTCACACTCCTGGGCCAGACCACACTCAATTATTTGACCTACTGAAGAGATGAGTCTTCAGTAAATACATAAAGGTTGAGACCGAGTCTGCGTCTCTCACATGGGTTGGCAGACCATTCCATAAAAAGGGATCTCTATAGGAGAAAGCCATGCCTTCAGCTGTTTGCTTAGAAATGCTAGGGACAATTAGGAGGCCTGCGTCTTGTGACCGTAGCGTACGTGTAGGTATGTACGGCAGGACCAAATCGGAAACATAGGTAGGAGCAAGCCCATGAAATACTTTGTAGGTTAGCAGTAAAACCTTGAAATCAGCCCTTGCCTTAACAGGAAGCCAGTGTAGGGAGGCTAGCACTGGAGTAATATGATCACATGTTTTGGTTCTAGTCAGGATTCTAGCAGCCGTATTTAGCACTAACTGAAGTTTATTTAGTGCTTTTCTGGGTAGCCGGAAAGTAGAGCATTGCAGTAGTCTAACCTAGAATTAACAAAAGCATGGATTAATTTTTCTGCATCATTTTTGGACAGAAAGTTTCAGATTTTTGCAATTTTACGTAGATGGAAAAAAGCTGTCCTTGAAACATTCTTGATATGTTCTTCAAAAGAGAGATCAGGGTCCAGAGTAACACCGAGGTCCTTCACAGTTTTATTTGAGACGACTGTACAAATATCAAGATTAATTGTCAGATTCAACAGAATATCTCTTTGTTTCTTGGGACCTAGAACAAGCATCTCTGTTTTGTCCGACAAAAAAGTAGAATGTTTGCAGCCATCCACTTCCTTATGTCTGAAACACAGGCTTCTAGCAAGGGCAATTTTGGGGCTTGACCATGTTTCATTGAAATGTACAGCTGTGTGTCATCCACATAGCAGTGAAATGTAACATTATGTTTTCAAATGACATCCCCAAGATGTAAAATACATAGTGAAAACAGTAGTGGTCCTAAAACGTAACCTTGAGGAACACTGAAATGTACAGTTGATTTGTCAGAGGACAAACCATAACAGTTGGTATGTCGTTTTTTAGTTGATGTAACAGTTGATATGTAGTTATGTAATTGGTATGTAGTCATGTAGATGTAATGATGGATAGTATTTTTTTATATAAGTGACATAACAGTTGGTATATAGTTATGTAGTTGGTATAACAGTTGGTATGTAGATTTGTAGATTTTTTACCAGTTGGTATGTAGTTTAGTTCTTGATATAACAGTTTATGTGTAGTTATGTAGTTGGTATAACAGTTGGTATGTAGTTTTGTAGATTTTATACCAGTTGGTATGTAGTTTTGTGTTTGATATAACAGTTGATAGGTAGTTATGTAGTTGGTATGAAGTCATGTAGTTGTAATGTCGGTTAGTATTTTTTTATATAAGTGGTATAACTCTGGTAAGTAGTTATGTAGTTGGTATGACAGTTGGAATGTAGTTTTGTAGTTGGCATAACAGTTGGTAAGTAGTTTTGTAGATGGTATACCAGTTGGTATGTAGCTTTGTAGATGGTATACCAGTTTGTATGTACTTATGTAGTTGTTATGTCATTTTGTAGTTGCTATGACAGTTAGTATGTAGTTATGTAGTTGGTATAACAGGTGGTACGCAGTTTTGTAGTTGGTATAGCAGTTGGTATGTTGTTATGTTGGTATAACAGGTTGGTATATAGTTACGTAGTTCGTAAAACTGTTTTTATGTAGTTATGTTGTTGATATTCCAGACCGTCTGTAGTTATGTAGTTGGTTTAACAGTAGGTATGTAGTTGGTAAAACATGTAGTTTGAAGTTTTGCAGTTTGTATAACAATTGGTATGTAGTTATGTAGTTGGTTAAACAGTTGGTATGTAGCTATGTAGTTAGTATAAGAGATGGTAAGTAGCTGAGTAGTTGGTATTACAGTTAGTTTTTAGTTATGTAGTTGGTATAACAGTTGGTATTCATGTAGTTGGTATAAAAGTTGGTATGCAGTTATGAAGTTGGTTTAACAGTTGGTATGTAGGTATGTATCTAGTACAGTAGTTCCTATGTAGTTATGTAACTGGTATAGCAGTTAGTATGTAGTTAGGAAGTTTATATAACAGTTGGTGTGTAAATATATACTTCTTCTAACAGTCAGTTTGTAGTTATGTAGTTAGTATAACATTTAGTATGTAGTTATGTTGTTGGTATAACAGTTGGTATGTAGTCATTTAGTTGTAATGATGGTTAGTACTGTTTATATAAGTGGTATAACTGTTGGTATATAGTTATGTAGTTGGTATGACAGTTTGTATATAGTTTTGTAGTTGATATAACAGTTGATATGTAGTTGGTATTTAGTCATGTAATTGTAATGATGGTTAGTTTTTATATATAAGTGGTATAACAGTTGGTATATAGTTATGTAGTTGGTTTAACTGGTGGTATGTGGTTTTGTAGATGTATTCCAGTTGGTATGTAGTTTTCTAGATGGTATACCAGTTGTTATGTAGTGTTGTAGTTGGTATAACAGTTGGTATGTAGTTATGTAGTGGTTTTGTCATTTTGTTGTTGCTATAACTCTGGTAAGTAGTTATGTAGTTGGTATGACAGTTTGAATGTAGTTTTGTAGTTGGCATAACAGTTGGTAAGTAGTTTTGTAGATGGTATACCAGTTGGTATGTAGCTTTGTAGATGGTATACCAGTTTGTATGTACTTATGTAGTTGTTATATCATTTTGTAGTTGCTATGACAGTTAGTATGTAGTTATGTAGTTGGTATAACAGGTGGTACGCAGTTTTGTAGTTGGTATAGCAGTTGGTAGGTTGTTATGTTGGTATAACAGGTTGGTATGTAGTTACGTAGTTCGTAAAACTGTTTTTATGTAGTTATGTTGTTGATATTCCAGACCGTCTGTAGTTATGTAGTTGGTTTAACAGTAGGTATGTAGTTGGTAAAACAGGTCGTTTGAAGTTTTGCAGTTTGTATAACAATTGGTATGTAGTTATGTAGTTGGTTAAACAGTTGGTATGTAGCTATGTAGTTGGTATAAGAGATGGTAAGTAGCTGAGTAGTTGGTATTACAGTTGGTTTTTAGTTATGTAGTTGGTATAACAGTTGGTATTCATGTAGTTGGTATAAAAGTTGGTATGCAGTTATGAAGTTGGTTTAACAGTTGGTATGTAGGTATGTATCTAGTACAGTAGTTCCTATGTAGTTATGTAACTGGTATAGCAGTTAGTATGTAGTTAGGAAGTTTATATAACAGTTGGTGTGTAAATATATACTTCTTCTAACAGTCAGTTTGTAGTTATGTAGTTAGTATAACATTTAGTATGTAGTTATGTTGTTGGTATAACAGTTGGTATGTAGTCATTTAGTTGTAATGATGGTTAGTCCTTTTTATATAAGTGGTATAACTGTTGGTATATAGTTATGTAGTTGGTATGACAGTTTGTATATAGTTCTGTAGTTTATATAACAGTTGATATGTAGTTGGTATTTAGTCATGTAATTGTAATGATGGTTAGTTTTTATATATAAGTGGTATAACAGTTGGTATATAGTTATGTAGTTGGTATAACTGTTGGTATGTTGTTTTGTAGAAGTATTCCAGTTGGTATGTAGTTTTGTAGATGGTATACCAGTTGTTATGTAGTGTTGTAGTTGGTATAACAGTTGGTATGTAGTTATGTAGTGTTTTTGTCATTTTGTTGTTGCTATAACTGTTGGTATGTAGTTATGTAGTTGGTTTGACAGTTGGTATTTAGCGTTGTAGTTGGTATAACAGTTAGTTTTTAGTTACGTAGTTTTTATGACAGTTATTATTTAGTTATGTTGTTGGTATAACAGTTGGTAAGTAGTTATGTAGTTGGTATAACTGTTGGTATACATTTACATTTTAGTCATTTAGCAGACGCTCTTATCCAGAGCGACTTACAGTAGTGAATGCATTCTCCGTACTGGTCACCCGTGGGAATCGAACCCAGACATTGCAAACACCATGCTCTTCCAACTGAGCCACACGGGACCTGCAGTTATGCAGTTATGAAGTTGGTATAACAGTTGGTATTTAGCTATGTAGCTGGTACAGCAGTTGCTATGTAGTTATGTAACTGGTATTTCAGATGGTATATAGCTGTGTAGTTGGTATAATTTTTGGTATGTAGTTATGTAGGTGATATAACAGTTGATATGTAATTATGTATTTGGAATAACAGTTGGTATGTTGTTATGTAGTTGGTATGTAGTCATGTTGTTTTGACAGTTAATATTTTTTATATTGATGGTATAACAATTAGTATGTAGTTAAGTTGTTGGTACAACAGTTAGTATGTAGTTACGTTGTTGGTACAACAGACCGTCTGCAGTCATGTAGTTTACATTTACATTACATTTAAGTCATTTAGCAGACGCTCTTATCCAGAGCGACTTACAAATTGGTGCATTCACCTTATAATATCCAGTGGAACAACCACTTTACAATAGTGCATCTAAATCTTTAAGGGGGGGTTAGAAGGATTACTTTATCCTATCCCAGGTATTCCTTAAAGAGGTGGGGTTTCAGGTGACTCCGGAAGGTGGTGATTGACTCCGCTGTCCTGGCGTCGTGAGGGAGCTTGTTCCACCATTGGGGTGCCAGTTGGTATAGTAGTTGGTATGTAGTTATGTAGTTGGTAAAACAGTTAGTATGTAGTTATGTTGTTGGTATACCAGACTTTCTGTAGTTATGTAGTTGGTATTTACAGTCGTGGCCAAAAGTTTTGAGAATGACACAAATATTAATTTCCACAAAGTTTGCTTCTTCAGTGTCATTAGATATTTTTGTCATATGTTACTATGGAATACTGCAGTATAATTATAAGCATTTCATAAGTGTCAAAGGCTTTTATTGACAATTACATCAAGTTGATGCAAAGAGTCAATATTTGCAGTGTTGACCATTCTTTTTCAAGACCTCTGCACTACGCCCTGGAATGCTGTCAATTCACTTCTGGGCCACATCCTGACTACTGGCAGCCCATTCTTGCATAATCAATGTTTGGAGTTTGTCAGTATTTTGGGGTTTTTGTTTGTCCACCCGCCTCTTGAGGTTTGACTCACTGTGCGTCACACCTGCCTGCTGCCATTCCTGAGCAAGCTCTGTACTGGTGGCCACGTCTGTAGTTATGTAGTTGGTAAAACAGGTAGTTTGTAGTTATGTAGTTGGTAACAGTTAGATTGTAGTTATATAGTTGGTATAACAAATAGTATGTAGTCATGTAGCTGTTATGACAGTTAGTATTTAGTTATGTAGGTGGCATAACAGTTAGTGTGTTGTTATGTACTCAGTTTAACAGTTGGTGGGCATTTCCTGAGCTAGCCAGCTGAAGTGTCCCCTGGCCTACAATCACCTATCCTGACCCGCTTTACTGCCGATGCGGAGCCCCATCGGGCCCTCACGACTGGACCACCGACGTTATCTGCCCGAGGGAGTTATCCAACTGGCCCCTCCGTCGCGACGTAACCTGATCGCCCATCTGCGGCCCACTAATCGTTAGCTGTCTTATCGGCTGCGATCTGAATAGGTCTATCGGACACTTTTCTTGGGCCACTATAACTAACTATTTTGCCAACTTGGACTGGTCCCCCCTTCCACACGGAACCCCACTAACCCACAGACGGAAACGCACGAGGTGGCTAAAAACAGACCTCCCTCCATCTTCCACCAGCTTGCTACCTATGGCCCGGCTAGCTGTCTGAATCTCACTGGACCCTTTGATCACTCGGCTAAGCATGCCTCTCCTCAATGTCAATATGCAATGTCCATTGCTGTTCTGGTTAGTGTTTATTGGATTATTTCACTGTAGAGCCTCTAGCCCTGCTCATTATACCTTATCCAACCTCTCAGTTCCTCCACCCACACATGCTATGACATCTTCTGGTTTCAATGATGTTTCTAGAGACAATATCTCTCTCATCATCACTAAATGCCTAGG
The DNA here is from genome assembly GCF_905237065.1 of Salmo salar. Lineage (NCBI taxonomy): Eukaryota > Metazoa > Chordata > Actinopteri > Salmoniformes > Salmonidae > Salmo > Salmo salar. The sequence continues at coordinate 274,909 of NC_059456.1, forward strand.
TTTACCTCCTCTGTATTCACATCCCACCATACCTTTGCCTGTACATTATACCTTGAAGCTATTTTATCGCCCCCCAAAAACATGCTCCTTTTTCTCTCTATTCTGGACGTCACAGACGACCAATTCTTATAGCTTTTAGCCGTACCCTTATACTAATTCTTCTCTGCTCCTCTGGGGATGTAGAGGTGAATCCAGGCCCTGCAGTGCCTGGCTCCACTCCTATTCCCCAGGCGCTCTCTATTGATGACTTCTGTAACCGTAATAGCCTTGGTTTCATGCATGTTAACATTAGAAGCCTTCTCCCTAAGTTTGTTTTATTCACTGCTTTAGCACACTCTGCCAACCCGGATGTCCTAGCTGTGTCTGAATCTTGGCTTAGGAAGTCCACCAAAAACTCTGAAATCTTCATCCCTAACTACAACGTTTTCAGACAAGATAGAACGACCAAAGGGGGCGGTGTTGCAATCTACTGCAGAGATAGCCTGCAGAGCTCTGTCCTGCTATCCAGGTCTGTACCCAAACAATTTGAACTTCTACTTTTAAAAATCCACCTCTCCAAAAACAAGTCTCTCACCGTCGCCGCCTGCTATAGACCCCCCTTGGCCCCTAGCTGTGCTCTGGACACCATATGTGAACTGATTGCCCCCCATCTATCTTCAGAGCTCGTGCTACTAGGTGACCTAAACTGGGACATGCTTAACACCCCAGCCATCCTACAATCCAAGCTTGATGCCCTCAATCTCACACAATTTATTAATGAACCCACCAGGTACAACTCCAAAGCCGCAAACACTGGCACCCTCATAGATATCATCCTAACCAACGTGCCCTCTAAATACACCTCTGCTGTTTTCAACCAAGATCTCAGCAATCACTGTCTCATTGCCTGCACCCGTAATGGTTCAGAGGTCAAACGACCTCCACTCATCACTGTCAAACGCTCCCTGAAACATTTCAACGAGCAAGCCTTTCTAGTCGACCTGGCCCTGGTATCCTGGAAAGATATTGACCTCATCCCGTCAGTAGAGGATGCCTGGTTATTTAAAAAAAATGCCTTCCTCACCATCTTAAATAAGCATGCCCCTTTCAAGAAATGTAGAACCAGGAACAGATATAGCCCTTGGTTCCCAGACCTGACTGCCCTTAACCAACACAAAAATATCCTGTGGCGTTCTCCATTAGCATCGAACTGCCCCCGCGATATGCAACTTTTCAGAGAAGTTAGAAACCAATACACACAGGCAGTTAGAAACGCCAAGGCTAGCTTTTTCAAACAGAAATTTGCTTCCTGCAACTCAAACTCTAAAAAGTTCTGGGACACTGTAAAGTCCATGGTAAATAAGAACACCTCCTCCCAACTGCCCACTGCGCTGAGGATAGGAAACTCTGTCACCACCGATAAGCCCACTATAATTGAGAATTTCAATAAGCATTTTTCTACGGCTGGCCATGCTTTCCACCTAACTACCCCTACTGCATTCAACAGCACTGCACCCCCCACAGCTACTCGCCCAAGCCTCCCCCATTTCTCCTTCTCCCAAATCCATTCAGCTGATGTTCTGATAGAGCTGCAAAATCTGGACCCCTACAAATCAGCTGGGCTTGACAATCTGGACCCTTTCTTTCTAAAATTATCTGCCAAAATTATTGCAACCCCTATTACTAGCCTGTTCAACCTCTCTTTCGTGTCGTCTGAGATTCCCATAGATTGGAAAGCAGCTGCTGTCATCCCCCTCTTCAAAGGAGGTTACACTCTTGACCCAAATTGCTACAGACCTATATCCATCCTACCCTGCCTTTCTAAGGTCTTCGAAAGCCAAGTCAACAAACAGATTACCGACCATTTCGAATCCCACCGCACCCTCTCCGCTATGCAATCTGGTTTCAGAGCTGGTCATGGGTGCACCTCAGCCACGCTCAAGGTCCTAAACGACATCGTAACCGCCATCGATAAGAAAGAATACTGTGCTGCCGTATTCATTGACCTGGCCAAAGCTTTTGACTCTGTTAATCACCACATCCTCATCGGCAGACTCAGTAGCCTTGGTTTCTCAAACGATTGCGTCGCCTGGTTCACCAACTACTTCTCTGATAGAGTTCAGTGTGTCAAATCGGAGGGCCTGCTGTCCGGACCTCTGGCAGTCTCTATGGGGGTACCACAGGGTTCAAATCTTGGGCCAACTCTTTTCTCTGTATACATCAATGATGTCGCTCTTGCTGCTGGTGAATCTCTGATCCAACTCTACGCAGACGACACCATTCTGTATACTTCTGGCCCTTCTTTGGACACTGTGTTAACAACCCTCCAGACGAGCTTCAATGCCATACAACTCTCCTTCCGTGGTCTCCAACTGCTCCTAAATACAAGTAAAACTAAATGCATGCTCTTCAACCGATCGCTGCCTGCACCTGCCCGCCTGTCCAGCATCACTTCTCTGGACGGTTCTGACTTAGAATTTGTGGATAACTACAAAAACCTAGGTGTCTGGTTTGACTGTAAACTCTCCTTCCAGACTCACATCAATCATCTCCAATCCAAAGTTAAATCTAGAATTGGCTTCCTATTTCGCAACAAAGCATCCTTCACTCATGCTGCCAAACATACCCTCGTAAAACTGACCATCCTACCAATCCTCGACTTCGGCGATGTAATTTACAAAATAGCCTCCAATACCCTACTCAACAAGCTGGATGCAGTCTATCACAGTGCCATCCGTTTTGTCACCAAAGCCCCATATACTACCCACCACTGCGACCTGTTCGCTCTCGTTGGCTGGCCTTCGCTTCATAATCGTCGCCAAACACATTGGCTCCAGGTCATCTACAAGACCCTGCTAGGTAAAATCCTCCCTTATCTCCGCTCACTGGTCACCATAGCAGCACCCACCTGTAGCACGCGCTCCAGCAGGTATATCTCTCTGGTCACCCCAAAAGCCAACTCCTCCTTTGGTCGTCTCTCCTTCCAGTTCTCTGCTGCCAATGACTGGAACGAACTACAAAAATCTCTGAAACTGGAAACACTTATCTCCCTCACTAGCTTTAAGCACCAGCTATCAGAGCAGCTCCCAGATCACTGCACCTGTACATAGCCCATCTATAATTTAGCCCAAACTACTACCTCTTCCCCTACTGTATTTATTTATTTTATTTATTATTTTGCTCCTTTGCACCATATTATTTATATTTTAACTTTGAACTTTCTTCAAATTATAATTCTACCATTCCAGTGTTTGACTTGCTATACTTTATTTACTTTGCCACCATGGCCTTTTTTTGCCTTTACCTCCCTTATCTCACATCATCTGCTCACATTGTACATAGTCTTATTTTTGTCTACTGTATCATTGATTGTATGTTGTTTTACTCCATGTGTAACTCTGTGTTTTTGTATGTTGTCGAACTGCTTTGCTTTATCTTGGCCAGGTCGCAATTGTAAATGAGAACTTGTTCTCAACTTGCCTACCTGGTTAAATAAAGGTGAAATAAAAATACATTTAAAAAAAATGAGTTATATAGTTGTTATGACAGTAAGTATTTAGTTATGTAGGTGGTATAACAGTTGGTATGTATTTTTGTAGTTGGAAAAAGAGTTAGTATGTAGTTATGTAGTTGGTATAACAGTTGGTATGTTGTTTTGTAGATGGTATAACAGTTAGTACGTAGTTATGTCATTGGTATAACAGATAGTATGTAGTCATGTAGTTGTTATGACAGTTAGTATTTAGTTATGTAGTTGGTATAACAGCTGGTATGTAATTCTGTTGGTATAAGAGTTAGGATTTCGTTTTGTAGTTGGTATAGCAGTTGGTATGTGGTTTTGCAGTTGGTATAGCAGTTGGTATGTAGTTATGTAGTTGTATAACAGTAGGTATTTATGTAGTTGGTTTCAGTGTTGGAATGCAGTTGTGTAGCTGGTAAAGCAGTTGCTATGTAGATATGTAACTGGTATTACAGATGGTATGTAGCTGTGTAGTTGGTATAATATTTGGTATGTAGTTATGTAGGTGAAATAACAGGTGGTATGCAGTAATGTAGATGGTTAAACAGTTGGTCTGTAGTTATGTATTCGGGTATAGTTTTGTAGTTGATTTGTTAGTGAGAATGATTTTATGTAGGTGGTATAACAGTTGGTATTACAGTTGGTATGTAGTTATGAAGTTGTTATGACAGCAAGTATATAGTTATGTAGTTGGTATAGCAGTTAGTATGTAGTTATGTAGTTAGTGGTTTTGTACTTGGTATAACAATTGGTATGTAGTTATGTTGTTGGTTTGACAGTTGGTATGTTGTTTTGAAGTCGGTATAACAGTTAGTATTTAGTTATGTAGTTGGTATAACAGTTGGTATGTAGTTTTGTAGTTGGTATAACAGTTGGTATGTAGTTTTGTAGTTGGTACAACAGTTGGTATGTAGTTATGGAGTTGGTATAAAAGTTGGCATGTAGTTATGTAGTTGGTATGTAGCCATGTAGTTGTAATGATAGTTCGTATTGTTTTAATATAAGTGGAATAACAGTTGGTATACAGTTATGTAGTTGGTGTAGCAGTTGGTATGTAGCTGTGTAGTTGGTATAACAGAAGATATGTGGTTTTGTAATTGGTAAAACAGTGGGTATTACAGTTGGTAGGTTGTTATGTAGTTGTTATGACACTTAGTATATCGTTATGTAGTTGGTATTACAGTTATTATGTTGTTATGTAGTTGGTTTAACAGTTGGTATATGTTTATATCGTTGTTATGACAGTTAGTATTTAGTTATGTAGGTGTTATAACAGTTGGTATGTACTTTTGTAGATGATATAACAGTTAGTATATAGTAATGTAGTTGGTATAACATTTGGTATGTGGTTTTGTACTTGGTATGACAGTTCGTATGTAGTCATGTAGTTGGTATGACAGTTGGTAACTAGTTTTGTAGTTAGTATAACAGTTTGTATATGGCTATGCAGCTGGTGTAACAGTTGGTATGTAGTTATGTACGTAGTTTGACTGTTGGTATATAGTTTTGAAGTAGTTTAAAAGTTCGTTTTTAGTTATGAAGTTGGTTTGACAGTTGGTTTGTAGTTTTGTAGTTGGTATAATAGTTAGTACTTAGATGTGTAGTTTGTATGGCAGTTATTATTTAGTTATGTAGTTGGTGTAACAGATAGTATGTAGTTATGCAGTTGGTATAACAGTTAGTATGTAGTTATGTAGTTGGTTTGTAGTTTTGTAGTTGCTATTACAGTGGGTATGTAGTTATGTAGTTGGAATAACAGTTGGTACGTGGTTATGTAGTCGGTATAACAGTTGGTATGTAGTTATGTAGTTGTTTTCACAGTTAGTATGTAGTTTTGTAGTTGGTATAACCGTATTTAGTAATGTTGTTTTTATGACAGTTATATTTTAGTTATGTATTTGGTTTAACAGTCAGTATGTAGTTTTGTAGTTGGTATAACAGTTAGCATGTAGTTATGTAGTTGGTATAACAGTTGGTATGTGGTTTTGTCTTTGCAATAACAGTTAGTACGTAGTTATGTAGTTGCTATAACAGTTACTATGTAGTTATGTAGTTTGTATAACCGTTGGAATGTAGTTATGTAATTGGTTTAAAAATTGAGTATGTAGTTATGTAGTTAGTATAACATTTAATATGGATTCATGTAGTTGTTAAGACAGTTAGTATTTATTAAAGTAGTTGGTATAACAGGTGGTATTTAGTTATGTAGATGTTTTATCAGTTGGTATGTCATTTTGTAGTTGGTGTAAATGTATTTATTTATTTTTATTTATTTCACCTTTATTTAACCAGGTAGACTAGTTGAGAACAAGTTCTCATTTGCACCTGCGACCTGCCAAGATAAAGGATAGCAATTCGACACATACAACAACACAGTTACAGATGGAATAAACAAAACATACAGTCAATAATACAGTAGAACAAAAGAAAACAAAAAGTCTATATACAGTGAGTGGAAATGAGGTAAGTTAAGGCAATAAATAGGCCATGTGGCGAAGTAAGTACAATATAACAATTAAACACTGGAATGGTAGATGTGCAGAAGATGAATGTGCAAGTAGAGATACTGGGGTGCAAAGGAGCAAGATAAATAAATAAATATAGTATGGGGATGAGGTAGGTAGATAGATGGGCTGTTTACAGATGGGCTATGTACAGGTGCAGTGATCTGTGAGCTGCTCTGACAGCTGGTGCTTAAAGCTAGTGAGGAAGATATGAGTCTCCAGCTTCAGAGATTTTTGCAGTTTGTTCCAGTCATTGGCAGCAGAGAACTGGAAGGAAAGACGACCAAAGGAGGAATTGGCTTTGGGGGTGACCAGTGAGATATACCTGCTGGAGCGCGTGCTACGAGTGGGTGCTGCTATGGTGACCAGTGAGCTGAGATAAGGCGGGGCTTTACCTAGCAGAGACTTGTAGATAACCTGTAGCCAGTGGGTTTGGCGACGAGTATGAAACGATGGCCAACCAATGAGAGCGTACAGGTCGCAATGGTGGGAAGTGTATGGGGCTTTGGTGACAAAACGGATGGCACTGTGATAGACTTCATCCAGTTTGTTGAGTAGAGTGTTGGAGGCTATTTTATAGATGACAACACCGAAGTCGAGGATCGGTAGGATGGTCAGTTTTACGAGGGTATGTTTGGCAGCATGAGTGAAGGATGCTTTGTTGCGATATAGTAAGCCGATTCTAGATGTAATTTTGGATTGGAGATGCTTGATGTGAGTCTGGAAGGAGAGTTTACAGTCTAACCAGACACCCAGGTATTTGTAGTTGTCCAGTTGTCCACTAAGTCAGAGTCGTCCAGAGTAGTGATGCTGGACGGGCGAGCAGGTGCGGGCAGTGATCGATTAAATAGCATGCATTTAGTTTTACTTGCGTTTAAAAGCAGTTGGAGGCCAAGGAAGGAGAGTTGTATAGCATTGAAACCCGTCTGGAGGTTAGTTAACACAGTGTCCAAAGATGGGCCAGAAGTATACAGAATAGTGTCGTCTGCGTAGAGATGGATCAGAGAATCACCAGCAGCAAGAGCAACATCACTGATGTAAACAGAGAAGAGAGTCGGCCCGAGAATTGAACCCTGTGGCACACCTATAGAGACTGCTAGAGGTCCGGACATCAGGCCCTCCGATTTGACACACTGAACTCTATCAGAGAAGTAGTGGGTAAAACAGGTGAGGCAATCATTTGAGAAACCAAGGCTGTTGAGTCTGCCAATAAGAATGTGGTGATTGACAGAGTCGAAAGCCTTGGCCAGGTCGATGAATATGGCTGCACAGTAATGTCTCTTATCGATGGCGGTTATGATGTCGTTTAGGACCTTGAGCGTGGCTGAGGTGCACCCATGACCAGCTCTGAAACCAGATTGCATAGCAGAGAAGGAACTTTGGGATTCGAAATGGTCGGTAATCTGTTTGCTAACTTGGCTTTCGAAGACCTTAGAAAGACAGGGTAGAATAGATATAGGTCTGTAGCAGTTTGGGTCTAGAGTGTCACCCCCTTAGAAGAAGGGGATGACCGCGGCAGCTTTTCAATCTTTGGGAAACTCAGACGATAAGAAAGAGAGGTTGACCAGGCTAGTAATAGGGGTTGCAACAATTTCGGCAGATCATTTTAAAAAGAGAGGGTCCAGATTGTCTAGCCCGGCTGATTTGTATGGGTCCAGATTTAGCAGCTCTTTCAGAACATCAGCTATCTGGATGTGGGTGAAGGAGAAATGGTGGGGGCATTGGCGGGTTGCTGTGGAGGGTGCCGGGCAATTAACCGGGGTAGGGGTAGCCAGGTGGAAAGCAAGGCCAGCCGTAGAGAAATTCTTATTGAAATTCTCAATTATAGTGGATTTATCGGTGGTAACAGTGTTTCCTATCCTCAGAGCAGTGGGCAGCTGGGAGGAGGTGCCCTTATTCTCCATGGACTTTACAGTGTCCCAGGACTTTTTTGAGTTAGTTCTACAGGATGCAGATTTCTGTTTTAAAAAGCTAGCCTTAGATTTTCTAACTGCCTGTGTATATTTGTTCCTAACTTCCCTGAAAAGTTGCATATCACAGGGGCTATTCGATGCTAATGCAGAACGCCACAGGATGTTTATATGCTGGTCAAGGGCAGACAGGTCTGGAGTGAATCAAGGACTACATCTATTCCTAGTGGGGCATGCTTATTTAAGATGGTGAGGAATGCACTTTTAAAGAATAGACAGGCATCATCTACTGATGGGATGAGGTCAATGTCATTACAGGATACCCGGCCAGGTTGACCAGAAAGGCCTGCTCGCAGAAGTGTTTTAGGGAGCATTTGACAGTTATGAGGGGTGGTCGTTTGGTCGCAGACCCATTACGGATGCAGGCAATGAGGCAGTGATCGCTGAGATCTTGATTGAAAACAGCAGAGGTGTATTTAGAGGGCAAGTTGGTTAGGATGACATCTATGAGGGTGCCGTGTTTACAGATTTGGGGTGGTACCAGGTAGGTTCATTGATAATTTGTGTGAGATTGAGGGCATCAAGCTTAGATTGTAGGGTGGCCGGGGTGTTAAGCATTTCCCAGTTTAGGTCACCTAGTTGCACGAGCTCAGAAGATATATGGGGGGCAATCAATTCACATATGGTATCGAGGGCACAGCTGGGGGCAGAGGGAGGTCTATAGCAAGAGGCAACAGTGAGAGACTTGTTTCTGGTAAGGTGGATTTTTAGGAGTAGAAGCTCGAGTTGTTTGGGTACAGACTTGGATAGTAGTACAGAACTCTGCAGGCTATCTTTGCAGTAGATTGCAACACTGCCCCCTTTGGCAGTTCTATCTTCGCGGAAAATGTAATAGTTAGCGATGGAGATTTCAAGGGTTTTGGTGGTTGTCCTATGCCAGGATTCAGACACGGCTAAGACATCCGGGTTGGCAGAGTGTACTAAAGCAGTGAGTAAAACAAACTTAGGGAGTAGTCTTCTAATGTTAACATGCATGAAACCAAGGCTTTTACAGTACAGAAGTCAACAAATGAGAGCACCTGGGGAGTGGGAGTGGAGCTAGGCACTGCAGGACCTGGATTAACCTCCACATCACTAGAGGAACAGAGGAGAAGTAGGAGAAGTGTATGGCTAAAGGCTATACGAACTGACCGTCTAGCATGTTCGGAACAGAGAGTAAAAGGAGCAGGTTTCTGGGCACGATAGCATAGATTCAAGGCATAGTGTACAGACAAATTTAAAGTAGGATGTGAGTACATTGGAGGTAAACCTAGGCATTGAGTAATGATGAGAGAGATATAGTCTCTAGAGACGTTTAAACCAGGTGATGTCATGGTTGGTTAAGGGATATTGAGTAGGGCTAGAGGCTGTACAGTGAAATAAGACAGTAATCACTAACCAGGACAGTAATGGACGAGGCATATTGATATTAGAGAGAGGCATGCGTAGCCAAGTGAACATATGGGTCCAGTGAGTGGTTGGACGGACTGGGGACACGGCGATTCAGACAGTTAGCAGGCCGATGCTAACAAGCTAACAGTTAGTAGGCCGGGGCTAAACAAGCTAGCAGTTAGCAGACCGGGGCTGGCAAGCTAGCAGTTAGCAGACCGAGTTAGCAAGCAAGCAGTTGGCAGACCGGGGATAGCAGTTAGCTGACCGGGGCAGGCAAGCTAGCAGGTAGCTCTAGGTAGCTAGTAGGCCGCGGTTAGCAGAATGGGCCTTCAGCGGATGTCGCGCCTGAGGGGCCTGTTTGAATCCTCGGGCAGATTATGTCGGTATTCCAGTCGTAGAGGATCGGCGGGCTTCTGTGCCCCGTACCGGCAGTAGAAGGGGTCCGGATATTGTAGCCCAGGAGTGGGCTTCGGTGGTAGCACAGGAGCCCTGGCCGGGCTGGCTTCAGGCTAATTGGTGCTTGCTCCGGGATGGAAACGCTAGCCAGGAGTAGTCACATGGGATTGTGGTTAGCTATTTGCGAAGATCCAGATGAAAATGTTCCGAGTTTGCGGTAGGAATCCGGAGATATGAGGGGAAAAAATAATAATAATAGGGCTGTTATGCTCTGGTTTGAGACACGTTGTTCGAACTGGCGAGAGCTTTCTGAGCTGAAGGTTAGCTGATGACCGCTAGCAATGGTTTGCTGACTGATAGCTGGTAGGTAGTTAGCGGGCTAGCTTCAGTTGAGGGATTCCAGATCCGAAGTAAATAGAAATACTTTAGGAAAAAAATGCCACATTGGGTGAGGCGGGTTGCAGGAGAGTATTTAGAAGTTGAGGTTTAGGAAAATACTTTTAAAAGATATGCGAAGAAAAAGATGTAAAATGATATATACAAGGGACACGACAGGACAAAGACAAAGCCGTCTGACTGCTACACCATCTTGGATTAAGTGTTAGTAAATGTTAGTATGTAGTTATGTAATAGGTACAACAGTTGTAATGTAGTTAAGTAGTTAGCATAACAGCTGTTAAGTAGTTATGTAGTTGGTAAAACAATTGGTATGTAGCTGTGTAGTTGGTATAACAGTATTACAGAGTTAAGTAGTTGGTATAACAGGTGGTATGTGGTTTTGTAGTTGGTAAAACTGTTGGTATTACAATTGGAATGCAGTTACGTAGTTGTTATGACACTTTGGATATAGTTAAGTAGTTGGTATAACAGTTAGAATGTAGTTATGTAGTTGGTTTAACAGTTGGTATATATTTATATAGTCGTTATGACAGTTAATGTTTGGTTATGTAGGTGGTATAACAGTTGGTATGTACTTTTTTAGTTGGTATGACAGTTGGTAACTAGTTTTGTAGTTGGTATAACATTTTGTATTTAGTTATGCAGTTGGTATAACAGTTGGTATGTAGATTCATATATTGTATAACAGTTGGTATGTAGTTTTGTAGTTGGTACAACATTTGGTATGTAGTTATGTAGTTGGTTTAACAGTTGGTATGTAGTTATGTACGTAGTATGACAGTAGGTATATAGTTTTGAAGTTGGTTTATAAGTTCGTTTTTAGTTATGTAGTTGGTTTAACAGTTGGTATGTAGTTTTGTAGACGGTATAACTGTTGATATGTAGTTATCTAGATGGTAAAACAGATTGTATGTATGTTGTATGTTGTTATGTAGTTGGTTTGACAGTTGGTATGTAGTTATGTAGTTGGTATGTGGTTTTGTAGTTGCTATAACTGATGGTATGTAGTTATGTAGTTGGAATAACAGTTTGTACGTGGTTATGTAGTTGGTATAACAGTTGGTATGTAGTAATGTTGTTTTTATGACAGTTATATTTTAGTTATATTTTTGGTTTAACAGTCAGTATGTAGTTATGAAGTTGGTATAACAGTTGTTATTTAGTTATGTAGTTGTTTTAACAGTTGGTATGTCGTTTTGTAGTTGGTATAACAGTTGGCATGTAGTTAAATAGTGGTATGACAGTTGGTGTCTACTTATGTAGTTGGTATGTAGTCATATATTTGTTCCAAAAGTTCGTTTTTTGATATAGGTTACATAACAGTTGGTGGTTCATTATGTAGGTGGTAAAATATTAGGTATTTAATTATGTAGATGGTAAATTGTCATGTCATTGATATGACAGTTAGTATTTTTTATTTAGGTGGAATCACAGTTGGTATTACAATTGGTATGTAGTTATGCAGTTGGTATAACATTTGGTATGTAGTTTTGTATTTGGTATAACACTTAGCATGTAATTATGTCGTTCGTATAATAGATTGTATGCGGTCATGTAGCTGTTATAACATATAGTATTTAGTCATGTGGTTGGTATATCAGTTGGTATATAGTTATGCAGTTGGTATAACAGTTGGTAGGTAGTTATGTAGTTGTTAAAACAGTTTGTATGTATTTATATAGTTGGATTAACATTTGGTATGTAGTTATGTTGTTGGTATGTAGTCATGTAGTTGTTATGACATTTAGTATGTCGTTTTGTAGTTGGTATAACAGTTGGTATGTAGTTATGTTGTTGGTATGTAGTCATGTAGTTGTTATGCCATTTAGTATGTTGTTTTGTAGTTGGTATAACAGTTAGTATTTATTTATGTAGTTTTTATGACAGTTGTTATTTAGTTACTTAGTTGGTTTAACAGTTAGTATGTAGTTTCAGTAGTTGGTATAACAGTTTGAAAGTAGTTATGTAGTTGGTATAACAGTTGGTATGTAGTTATGTAGTTGTTATAACAGTAAGTGTGGTTATGTAGTTGGTATAACAGATCGTGCGTAGTTATGAAGTTCTTATAACAGTTGGTATGTAGTTGTAAATTTGGTATAACGGTTAGTATGTAGTTATGTTGTTGGTAGAACAGTTATTTTGTAGTTATGATGTTAGTATAACAGTTATTATGTAGTTATATATTTGGTATAGCAGTTGCTATGTAGTTATTTTGCTGAAATATCTGCTGGTATGTAGTTATGTAATTGGCATAACAGTTGGTATGCAGTTATTAAGTTGGTATGTAGTCAATAATTGTTATGCTAGTTGGTATGTAGTTATCTAGTTGGTATAACAGTTTGTATGTAGTTATGTAGTTGGTATAACAGTTGGTATCAAGTTATGTAGTTGGAATAACAGTTTGCATGTAGTTATGTAGTTGGTATAATAGTGTGTAAGTAGTTATGTAGTTGGTATATAGTTTTGTGGTTGGTGTAATATTAAGAGTGTAGTTATGTAGTTGGTATTAAAGATGGTATGCAGTTATGAAGTTCATATAACAGGTGGTATGTAGTTGTGTATTTTGTATAAAAATTTGTGTGTAGTTGGTATAACAGTTTGTATGTAGTTATGTAGCTGGTATAACAGTTGGTATGTAGTTATTTTGTTTATTTAACTCTTTGTATGTTGTTATATAGCTGGCATAACAGTTGGAATGCAGTTTTGTTGTTGGTACAATGGTTGATATTTAATTTTGTAGTTAGTATAACAGTTAGTATTTAGTCATGTCATTGGTATACAATTTGGTATGTAGTTTTGCAGTTGGTATAACAGTTGGTAGGTAGTAATGTAGTTGGAATGTTGTCATGTTATTGTTGTGACATTTAGTTTGTAGTTGTGTAGTTGGTTAACAGTTGGTATGTTGTCATGCAGGTGGTATAACAGTTAGTTCTTTGGTATTTAGCTGGGATAACAGTTACTGTGTAGTTATGTAATTGGTATAACAGTTAGTATATATTAATGTAGTAGCTGTAACAGTTGGTATGTAGTTTTGTAGTTGGTATAAGTTTGTATGCGGTTATGTAGTTGGTATGTTGTCATTTTGTTGTTATGTTCATTATTATATAGTTGGTACAACAGTTTGTATGTAGTTATGTGGTTTGTATAACAGTTGGTATGTAGTTATGTAGTTGGAATAAGAGTTTGCATGTAGTTATGTAGTTGGTATAGCAGTTTGTAAGTATTTATGTTGTTGGTATGTAGTTATATAGTTGGTATAACAGTAAGTGTGGAGTTATTTTGTTGGTATTACAGATAGAAGGCAGTTATGAAGTTCATGTAACAGTTGGTATGTACTTGTGTATTTTGTTTAACAGTTAGTATGTAGTTATGTAGTTGGTATAACAGTTTGTATGTAGTTATGTAGCTGATATAACAGTTGGTTTGTAGTTATGTAGTTGGTAAAACAGTTGGTACGTAGTTATATAGTTGGAATAACATTTTGCATGTAGTTATGTAGTTGGTATTTCAGTTTGTAAGTAGTTATGATGTTGGTGTAACAGTTTGTAAGTAGTTATGAAGTTGGTATTACAGCTTGTAAGTAGTTATGAAGTTGGTATAACAGTTTGTAAGTAGTTATGTAGTTGGTATAACAGTAAGTGTGTAGTTATGTAGTTGGTATAACTTATAGTATGCGGTTATGAAGTTTGTATATTTGAGTTGGTATGTAGCTGTGTATTTTGTATAACAGTTACTATGTAGTTATGTAGTTAGTATAACAGTTTGTATGTAGTTGTGTAGTTGGTATAACAGGTGGTATGTAGTTGGAATAACAGTTTGCATGTAGATATGTAGTTGGAATAATAGCTTGCATGTAGTTATGTTGTTGGTATAACATTTGGTATATAATTTTGTGGTTGATGTAACAGTAAATGTGTAGTTATGTAGTTGGTATAACAGAAAGTATGCAGTTATGAAATTCGAACAACAGTTGGTATGTAGTTGTGTATTTTATATAATAGTTTGTATGTAGTTATGTAGTTGGTATAACACTTATTATGTTGTTATGATGTTAGTATAACTGCTATTATGTAGTTATGTATTTGGTATAGTAGTGTCTATGTAGTTGTTTAGCTGATATAACTGATGGTATGTAGTTATGTAATTGGCATAACAGTTGGTATGTAGTTATGTAGTTGGTATGTTGTCATTTAGTTGTTATGTTAATTCGTATATAGTTTTGTAGTTGGTATAACAGTATGTATGTAGTTATGCATTTGGTATAACAGTTGGTATGTAGTTATGTAGCTGGTATAACAGTTGGAATGCGGTTATGTAGTTGGTATGTTGTCATTTAGTTGTTATGATAGTTAGTATGTGGTTATGAAGTTGGTATAACAGTTGGTATGCAGTTATGTAGTTGGTATCATAGTAAGTTTGTAGTTATGTAGTTCGTATAACAGATAATATGCAGTTATGAAATTCGTATAACAGTAGGTATGCAGTTGCATATTTTGTATAACAGTTAGTATGTAGTTATGTAGTTGGTATAACAGTTTGTATGTAGTTATGTAGCTGGTATAACAGCTGGTATGTATTTTTTTAGTTGACTTAACCCTTTGTATGTAGTTAAGTAGTTGGCATAACAGTTGGAATGTAGTTATTTAGTTGATATTACATTTAGTATGTAGATGTGTAGTTGGTATAACAGTTACTGTGTAGTTATGTAATTGGTTTAACAGTTAGTATGTATTAATGTAGTTGGTATAGCAGTTGGTATGTCGTTAAGTAGTTGGTATAACCGTTAGTTTGTAGTTATGTGGTTGGAATAACAGATAGTACGTAGATATGAAGTTTGTGTTTTAGTTGGTATTTAGTTATGTATTTGGTAAAACAGTTAGTATGTTGTTATGTAGTTGGTATATCAGTTGGTATATAGTTATGTAGTTGGTATAACAGTTATTATGTAGTTATATATTTGGAATAACAGTTAGTATGTAGTTTTGTAATTGGCATACCAGTTGGAATATTGTTTTGTAGTTGGTATAACAGGTAGTATGTAGTTATTATGTTGGTATAACAGTTATTATGTAGTTTTGTAGTTGGTATAACAGTTGGTATGTAGTTATGTAGTTGGTAAAATAGTTGGTATGTAGTTATGTAGTTGGTATGTTGTCATTTAGTTGTTATGTTAGTTAGAATGTAGTTATGTTGTTGCTATAACAGTTTGTATGTAGTTTTGTAGTTGGAATTACAGTTGGTATGTTGTTTTGTAGTTGGTATAACAGTTAGTATGCTGTTGTGTTTTGGTATAACAGTTGTTATGCAGTTGGTATGAAGTTGGTATAACAGGTGGCATGTTGTTATGTTGTTGGTATAACAGTTGGCATGTAGTTATGTAGTTGGTATAATAGTTAGTATGTTGTTTTGTAGTTGGTATATCAGTTGGTATATAGTTATGTAGTTGGTATAACAGTTAGTACTAAGTTATGTATTTAGAATAACAGTTAGTATTTTGTTATGTACTTTGTATTTAAGATAGTATGGAGTCATGTTTTTGTTATGACATTTATTATTTAGTTAATATGAAGTTGGTAATACAGTTAGTATTTAGTTTTGTAGTTGGTATAACAGTTGGTATATAGTTATGTACTTGGTTTAAAGTCTCTTTGGGCTAGGGGGCAGTATTTTCATGTCCAGATGAAAACTGGTGGACTGCCTGCTACTGAGTAACTGCCTGCTACTCAGGCCCAGACGCTAGGATATGCATATTATTAGTATATTTGGATAGAAAACACTCTGAAGTTTCTAAAACTGTTTTAATAATGTACGTGCTTATAACAGAACTGATTTGGCAGGCGAAACCCCGAGCACAATCCATCCAGGGAAAATATTTTTGGAGCTCAATGTACTTTCAATTAGGTTTCTATGGTAAGCCCTTTTTAATATGAATCTGCTTGCAGTTCCTATGGCTTCCAATAGATGTCAACAGTCTTTAGAAATTGGATGATGTTTTTCTTTTGAGAAAGGATGATGTAGTCCTGTTCTTTCCATGTGTCACTCAGATGGACTCAAGTCTTTTGGTGCGTGCGACCTGGAACGCGCTTCACTTTGATTTCGTCCGGTATTGAACACAGTATATCCCGTCTTAAATTGTATCTATTATTTACGTTTTAGGATACCTAAGGTTGGATTAGGAACGTTGTTTGAAATGTTTGGACCAAGTTTACAGGTAACTTATTAGATACTTTGTAGTCATGTTGGGCAAGTTGGAACCGGTGTATTTCTGAATCAAACGCGTCAAATAAATGGACATTTTGGGGATATAAAGAAGGATTTTATTGAACAAAAGGACCATTGATGTTTCTGGGACATTTTGGAGTACCAGCAGAAGAAGATCTTGAAAGGTAAGGCATGAATTATATCGTTATTTCTAACATTTGTGTCGCACCTGGCTGGTTGAAATATAATTTTCATGTGTTTGTATGCAGGGTGCTGTCTTCAGATAATCGCATGGTCTGCTTTTGCCGTAAAGCCTTTTTGAAATCTGACACTGCGGCTGGATTAACAAGAAGTTAAGATTTATTTTGATGTATTACACATGTATGTTTTGTGAATTTTCATTATGAGTATTTCTGTTTTTGAATTTAGCGCACTGCAATTTCACTGGATGTTGTCAAATCAATCCCGTTACCGGGATTCTAGCGGGAATAGGATATAAGGGATCGCTAAAAGGATAACAGTTGGTATGTAGTTTTGTAATTGGTATAACAGTTGGTATGTAATCATGTAGTTGTTTTGACAGTTAGTATTTAGTTATGCAGTTGGTATAACAGTTGGTATGTAGTTATGTAGTTGAAATAACAGTTGGTATGTAGTGTTGTAGTTGGTATAACAGTTAGTTTTTAGTTATGCAGTTGGTATAACAGTTGGTATGTAGTTATGTAGTTGAAATAACAGTTGGTATGTAGTGTTGTAGTTGGTATAACAGTTAGTATTTAGTTATGTAGTCGGTATAACAGTTGGTATGTAGTTATGTAGTTGAAATAACAGTTGGTATGTAGTGTTGTAGTTGGTATAACAGTTGGTATGTTGTCATTGAGTTGTTATGTTAATTCGTATGTAGTTTTGTAGTTGGTATAACAGTTTGTATATCGTTATGTATTTGGTATAAAAGTTGGTATGTTGTTATGTAGTTGGTATGACAGTTGGTATGTAGTTATGTAGTTGTGTAACAGTTAGTATGTATTCATGTAGTTGGTATAACACTTAGCATGTAGTTATGTAGTTGGTATTACAGTTTGTATGTAGTTATGTAGTTGGTATAATAGTTAGTATGTAGTTATGTTGTTGGTGTGTAGTCATGTAGTTTTTATGAAATGTATATTTTTTATGTAGGTGGAATAACTGTTGATATTACAATTGGTATGTAGTTGAGTAATTGTTATGACAGTTAGTATGTAGTTATGCAGTTGGTATAACAGTTAGTATGTAGTTATGTAGCTGATATAAAAGTTGGTATGTAGATTTGTAGTTGGTTTAACATTTGATATGTAGTATTTAGTTGGTATAAAATCAAATCAAATCAAAGTTTATTTGTCATGCGCGCCGAATACGACAGTGTAAACCTTACAGTGAAATGCTTACTTACAGGCTCTAACCAATAATGCAACAAAGTTATATGGTGAACAATAGGTAAGTAAAGAAATAAAAACAACAGTAAAAACACAGTGAAAAATAACAGTAGCGAGGCTATAAAAGTAGCGAGGCTACATACAGACACAGGTTAGTCGGGCTGATTGAGGTAGTATGTACATGTAGAGTAAAAGAGGGGTTGGCGGGTGGTGGGTTGCGGGTTGCGGGACAATGCAGATAGCCCGGTTAGCCAATGTGCAGGAGCACTGGTTGGTCGGGCCAATTGAGGTAGTATGTACATGAATGTATAGTTAAAGTGACTATGCATATATGATAAACAGAGAGTAGCAGCAGCGTAAAAGAGGGGTTGGGGGGCACACAATGCAAATAGTCCGGGTAGCGATTTGATTAGATGTTCAGGAGTCTTATGGCTTGGGGGTAAAAACTATTGAGAAGCCTTTTTGTCCTAGACTTGTGTAACAGTCGTCGTGAACACAGGACCAAAACGCAGCGGGAATATGAATGCTCATCTTTTTAATATTAAGAAAAGTGAACACTTACAAAATAAACAAAACAACGACTACACAGTTCCATAAGGCAAAGTAGCTATACAGAAAACATCTACCCACAAAACCCAAAAGAAAAACAGGCTGCCTAAGTATGACTCCCAATCAGCAACAACGATATACAGCTGTTCCTGATTGAGAGTCATACCCGGCCGAAACAAAGAAATCCCAAACATAGACACACGGACATAGAATGCCCACCCAAATCACACCCTGACCAAACCTAAATAGAGACATAAAAAGGCTCTCTCAGGTCAGGGCTTGACAACTTGGCACTCCGGTACCGCTTGCCATGCGATAGTAGAGAGAACAGTTTATGACTGGGGTGGCTCGGGTCTTTGACAATTTTTAGGGCCTTCCTCTGACACCGCCTGGTGTGGAGGTCCTGGATGGCAGACAGCTTAGCCCCAGTGATGTACTGGGCCGTACACACTACCATATGTAGTGCCTTGCGGTCGGAGGCCGAGCAATTGCCGTACCAGGCAGTAACGCAACCAGTCAGGATGCTCTCGATTTTGCAGCTGTAAAACCTTTTGAGAATCTCAGGACCAATGCCAAATCTTTTTAGTTTCCTGAGGGGGAATAGACTTTGTCGTGCCTTCTTCACGACTGTCTTGGTGTGTTTGGACCATTCTAGTTTGTTGGTGATGTGGACACCAAGGAACTTGAAGCTCTCAACCTGCTCCAATACAGCCCCGTCGATGAGAATGGGGGCGTGTTATTCTGGCACCACCCGGCCATGTCTCTGACCTCCTCCCTATAGGCTGTCTCGTCGTTATCGGTGATCAGGCCTACCACTGTTGTGTCGTCTGCAAACTTAATGATGGTGTTGGAGTCGTGCCTGGCCATGCAGACGTGGGTGAACAGGGAGTATAGGAGGGGACTGGGCACGCACCCCTGGTGGGCTCCTGTGTTGAGGATCAGTCTATATGGTTAGTCTATATGGTTAACAGTATAGGGTTAGTCTGTAGTGTTAACAGTATTGGGTTAGTCTATTGGGTTAGTCTGTACATTTAACAGTATAGGGTTAGTCTGTACGTTTAACAGTATAGGGTTAGTCTATATGGTTAACAGTATAGTTTTAGTCTATATGTTTGACAGTATAGGGTTAGTCTGTAGTGTTAACAGTATAGGGTTAGTCTGTATGTTTAACAGTATAGGGTTAGTCTATATGGTTAACAGTATATGGTTAGTCTGTAGGGTTATTCTGTATGATTGACAGCATAGGGTTAGTATATAGGTTTAATAGTAAAGGGTCAGTCTATATGTTTAACTGTATATTGTTAGTCTACAGGGTTAGTCTATATGTTTAACAGTATAGGTTTAGTCTGTAGTGTTAACAGTATAGGGTTAGTCTATATGGTTAACAATATAGTTTTAGTCTATATATTTAACAGTATAGGGTTAGTCTATAGGGTTAGTCTGTACGTTTAACAGTATAGGGTTAGTCTACATGGTTAACAGTATAGAGTGAGTCTATTTGGTTAGTCTGTATGGTTAACCTCTATGGGCTAGGTGGGACGCTATTACTTCAATTTCTCAAACATATGACTATTTTACAGCTATTTAAAGACAAGACTCTCGTTAATCTTACCACACTGTCCGATTTCAAAAAGGCTTTACAACGAAAGCAAAACATTAGATTATGTCAGCAGAGTACCAAGCCAGAAATAATCAGACACCCATTTTTCAAGCCAGCATATAATGTCACCAAAACCCAGAAGACAGCTAAATGCAGCACTCACCTTTGATGATCTTCATCAGATGACAACCCTAGGACATTATGTTATACAATACATGCATGTTTTGTTCAATCAAGTTCATATTTATATCAAAAACCAGCTTTTTACATTAGCATGTGACGTTCAGAACTAGCATACCCCCGCAAACTTCTAAGTACATAGCCCAGGCATCACGGGCTCGCTATTTAGACACCTGGCAAGTTTAGCACTCACCATAATCATATTTACTATTATAAAAGTTTGATTACCTTTTGTTGTCTTCGTCAGAATGCACACCCAGGACTGCTACTTCAATAACAAATGTTGGTTTGGTCCAAAATAATCCATCGTTATATCCGAATAGCGGCGTTTTGTTCGTGCGTTCCAGACACTATCCGAAATAGTAAAGAAGTGTCGCGCGCATGGCGCAATTCGTGACAATAAAATTCTAAATATTCCATTACCGTACTTCGAAGCATGTCAACCGCTGTTTAAAATCAATTTTTACGCCATTTTTCTCGTAGAAAAGCGATAATATTCTGACAGGGAATCTCCTTTTCGGCAAACAGAGGAAAAAATCCCAAAGGCGGGGGCGGTCGGGTCATGCGCATAAGCCCAGTGTCCCTTGATCGGCCACTTGAGAAAGGCGATAATGTGTTTCAGCCTGGGGTTGGAATGACGACATTCTGTTTTTTCCCGGGCTCTGAGCGCCTATGGACGACGTAGGAAGTGTCACGTTAGAGCAGAGATCCTTAGTAAATGATAGAGATGGAAAAGAAGTTCAAGAAATGGTCAGACAGGCCACTTCCTGTAAAGGAATCTCTCAGGTTTTGACCTGCCATTTGAGTTCTGTTATACTCACAGACACCATTCAAACAGTTTTAGAAACTTTAGGGTGTTTTCTATCCATATGTAATAAGTATATGCATATTCTAGTTACTGGGTAGGAGTGGTAACCAGATTAAATCGGGTATGTTTTTTATCCAGCCGTGTCAATACTGCCCCCTAGCCCTAACAGGTTAACAGTATAGGGTTAGTCTTTGTGGAACTAGCATACCCCCCGCAAACTTCCGGGGAATTCGCTAACATTTTACTAAATTACTCACGATAAACGTTCACAAAAAGCATAACAATTATTTTAAGAATTATAGATACAGACCTCCTCTATGCACTCGATATGTCCGATTTTAAAATAGCTTTTTGGTGAAAGCACATTTTGCAATATTCTAAGTACATAGCCCAGGCATCACGGGCTCGCTATTTAGACACCCGGCAAGTTTAGCATTAGTCAATAAGGTTAGTCTATATGGTTAACAGTATAGGGTTAGTCTATATGGTTAACAGCCAAGGGTTAGTCAATAAGGTTAGTCAATATGGTTAACAGTATAGGGTTAGCCTATATAGTTAACAGTATAGGGTTAGTCTATATGGTTAACAGTATAGGGTTAGTCTATATGGTTAACAGTATAGGGTTAGTTTATATCTTTAACAGTATAGGGTTAGTCTATATTGTTAACAGTAAAGGGTTAGTCTATATGGTATAGGCATATAGGCATATAGGGTTTGTCAATGTGATTAACAGTGTAGGGTCAGTCTATATGTTTAACAGTGTAGAGTTAGTCTGTAACAGTATATGGTTAGTCTATTGGGTTAGTCTGTATGTTTAACAGTATAGGGTTAGTCTATTGGGTTAGTCTGTATGTTTAACAGTATAGGGTTAGTCTGTATGTTTAACAGTATAGGGTTAGTATATAGGGTTGGTCTATATGTTTAACAGTGTAGGGTTAGTCTGTATGTTTAACAGTATAGGGTGACTCTGTATGGTTAACAGTATAGTTTTAGTCTATATTTTAACAGTAAATGGTTTGTCTATAGGGTTAGTCTATATATTTAACAGTATAGGGTTAGTCTATATGTTTAATAGTATAGGGTTGGTCTATATTTTAACAGTATAGGGTTAGTCTATATGGTTCGTCTATATGGTTAACAGTATAGGGTTAGTCTATATGTTTAATAGTATAGGGTTGGTCTATAGGGTTAATCTATTTGTATAACAAGAAAGGGTCAGTCTATATGGTATAGGAGTTTAGGGTTGGTGTATAACAGTATAGTTTTAGTCTATGTTACTCTTGAAATGGTTAGTCTATAGCGTTAATCTGTATGATTAACAGTATAGGGTTAGTCTATAATTTTAACTGTATAGGGTTAGTCTATAGGGTTAACAGTATAGGGTTAATCTACAATTTTTTGTCTCTATGGTTAACAGTATAGAGTTAGTCTATAATGTTAGTCTATTTGTTTAATTGTATAGAGTTGGTCTATAAGGTCAGTCTGTATGTTTAACAGAATAGTGTTAGTTTCTATGTTTAAATGTAAAGGGTTAGTCTATATGGTATTGGAATATATGGTTAGTTTATATGTTTAACAGTATTGGGGTAGTCTATATTTTCAACAGTATAGCTTTAGTCTTTATGATTAACAATATAGTTTTAGTCTATATATTTAACAGTATATGATTAGTATATAGGGTTGGTCTATAACTGTATATTGGTAGTCTACATGGTTAGTCTATATGTTTAACAGTATAGGGTTAGTCTGTAGTGTTAACAGTATAGGGTTAGTCTATATGGTTAACGGTATAGGGTTAGTCTATATGGTTAACAATATAGTTTTAGTCTATATATTTAACAGTATAGGGTTAGTCTATTGGGTTAGTCTTTCTGTTTAACAGTATAGGGTTAGTCTACATGGTTAACAGTATAGGACTAGTCTATATGTTTAATAGTATACTGTATATGGTTAGTCTATATTGGTAACATTATAGGGTTAGTCTATTGGGTTAGTCTATAGGGTTAGTATATAGGGTTAACAGTATAGGGTTAGTATATTTGTTTTATTGTATAGAGTTGGTCTATAGTGTCAGTCTGTATGTTTAACAGTATTGTGTTAATTTCTATGTTTGACAGTATAGGGTTAGTCTATATGTTAAACAGTATAGTTTTAGTCTATATGTTTAACAGTATAGTTTTAGTCTATATGTTAAACAGTATAGTTTTAGTCTATATGTTAAACAGTATAGTTTTAGTCTATATGTTTAACAGTATAGTTTTAGTCTATATGTTTAACAGTATAGGGTTAGTCTGTAGTGTTAACAGTATAGGGTTAGTCTATATGGTTAACGGTATAGGGTTAGTCTATATGGTTAACAGTATAGTTTTAGTCTATATATTTAACAGTATAGGGTTAGTCTATTGGGTTAGTCTTTCTGTTTAACAGTATAGGGTTAGTCTACATGGTTAACAGTATAGGACTAGTCTATATGTTTAATAGTATACTGTATATGGTTAGTCTATATTGGTAACATTATAGGGTTAGTCTATTGGGTTAGTCTATAGGGTTAGTCTATAGGGTTAACAGTATAGGGTTAGTATATTTGTTTTATTGTATAGAGTTGGTCTATAGTGTCAGTCTGTATGTTTAACAGTATTGTGTTAGTTTCTATGTTTGACAGTATAGGGTTAGTCTATATGTTAAACAGTATAGTTTTAGTCTATATGTTTAACAGTATAGTTTTAGTCTATATGTTAAACAGTATAGTTTTAGTCTATATGTTAAACAGTATAGTTTTAGTCTATATGTTTAACAGTATAGTTTTAGTCTATATGTCAAACAGTATAGTTTTAGTCTATATGGTTAACAGTATAGTTTTAGTCTATATGTTAAACAGTATAGTTTTAGTCTATATGTTTAACAGTATAGTTTTAGTCTATATGTTTAACAGTATAGTTTTAGTCTATATGTTTAACAGTATAGTTTTAGTCTATATGTTTAACAGTATAGTTTTAGTCTATATGTTTAACAGTATAGTTTTAGTCTATATGGTTAACAGTATAGTTTTAGTCTATATGGTTAACAGTATAGTTTTAGTCTATATGTTAAACAGTATAGTTTTAGTCTATATGTTTAACAATATAAGGTTAGTTTATAGGATTATTCTATATATTTAATAGTGTATGGTTAGTCTGTATTGTTAACATTATTGGGTTAGTCTATAGGGTTAGTCTGTATTGTTAACATTATAGGGTTAGTCTATAGGGTTAGTCTGTATTGTTAAGATTATAGGGTTAGTCTACAGGGTTAGTCTGTATGTTTAACAGTCTAGGGTTAGTCTATATGGTTAGTCTATATGTTTAAAAGTATAGGGTTAGTCTGTAGGGTTATCAGTATAGGGTTAGTCTATAGGGTTAGTCTACCGGTTTAACAGTATAGGGTTAGTCTATATGGTTAGTCTGTATGATTAACAGTATAGGGTTAGTATATATGGTTAACAGTATGGTGTTAGTCTGTAGGGTTAGTCTACAGGGTTAGTCTATATGTTTAATAATATAGTGTTGGTCTGTAGGGTTAGTCTACATGTTTAACAGTATAGGGTTAATCTATATGCTTAACAGTATAGGGTGAGTCTATAGGGTTGGTCTATATGGTAAACTGTAAAGGGGTTAATCTATAAACTTAACAGTATAGGGTGAGTCTATAAGGTTAGTCTATATGGTAAACTGTATAGGGGTTAATCTATATGCTTAACAGTATAGGGTGAGTCTATAGGGTTTGTCGATATGGTCGGTATATAATGTTAGTATGTAGGGCTAAAAGTATAGGGTGAGTCTATTTGGTTAACAGTATTGGGTTAGTCTATATTTGTTTAGTCTATATGGTTAGTCTATATGGTTAACAGTATAAACGGTTAAATAATGGTAAAAAAATAAATAAATAAATAAAAATAGGCTTAGTCTATAGGTTTAGCAGTATAGGGTTAGGCTATAGGGTTAGTCTATATAGTTAACATTATAGGGTTAGTCTATAGGGTTAGTCTATATGGTTAACAGTATAGGGTTAGTCTATAGGTTTAACAGTATAGGGTTAGTCTGTAGGGTTAGTCTATAGGTTTAACAGTATAGGGTTAGTCTATAGGGTTAGTCTATATAGTTAACAGTATAGGGTTAGTCTTTATGTTTAACAGTATAGGGTTAGTCTATAGGGTTTGTCTATATAGTTAACAGTATAGGGTTAGTCTATAGGTTTAACAGTATAGGGTTAGTCTATAGGGTTAGTCTATATTGTTAACAGTATAGGGTTAGTCTATAGGGTTAGTCTATAGGGTTAACAGTATAGTGTTAGTCTATAGGGTTAGTCTATATGGTTAACAGTATAGGGTTAGTCTATATGGTTAACAGTATAGGGTTAGTCTATATGGTTAACAGTATAGGGTTAGTCTATAGGGTTAGTCTATATGGTTAACAGTATAGTGTTAGTCTATAGGGTTAGTCTATAGGATTAGTCTGTATGGTTAAGAGTATAGGGTTAGTCTATAGGTTTAGTCTATATGGTTAACAGTATAGAGTTAGTCTATATGGTTAACAGTATATGGTGAGTCTATTTGGTTAACAGTATTGGGTTAGTCTATATTTGTTTAGTCTATATGGTTAGTCTATATGGTTAACAGTATAAACGGTTAAATAATGGTGAAAAAATAAATGAATAAAATAGGCTTAGTCTATAGGTTTAGCAGTATAGGGTTAGTCTATAGGGTTAGTCTATAGGTTTAACAGTATAGGGTTAGTCTATAGGGTTAGTCTATATAGTTAACAGTATAGGGTTAGTCTTTATGTTTAACAGTATAGGGTTAGTCTATAGGGTTTGTCTATATAGTTAACAGTATAGGGTTAGTCTATAGGGTTAGTCTATATGGTTAACAGTATAGGGTTATTCTATAGGTTTAACAGTATAGGGTTAGTCTATAGGCTTAGTCTATATGGTTAACTGTATAGGGTTAGTCTATAGGGTTAGTCTATATGGTTAACAGTATAGGGTTAGTCTATAGGGTTAGTCTATAGGGTTAACAGTATAGTGTTAGTCTATAAGGTTAGTGTATATGGTTAACAGTATAGGGTTAGTCTATATGGTTAACAGTATAGGGTTAGTCTATATGGTTAACAGTATAGGGTTAGTCTATAGGGTTAGTCTATATGGTTAACAGTATAGTGTTAGTCTATAGGGTTAGTCTATAGGATTAGTCTGTATGGTTAACAGTATAGGGATAGTCTATAGGGTTAGTCTATATGGTTAACAGTATAGGGTTAGTCTATATGGTTAACAGTATAGGGTTAGTCTATAGGGTTAGTCTATATGGTTAACAGTATAGTGTTAGTCTATAGGGTTAGTCTATATGGTTAACAGTATAGGGTTAGTCTATAGGGTTAGTCTATATGGTTAACAGTACAGGGTTAGTCTATATGGTTAACAGTATAGGGTTAGTCTATAGGGTTAGTCTATATGGTTAACAGTATAGGTTTAGTCTATAGGGTCAGTCTATAGGGTTAACAGTATAGGGTTAGTCTATAGGGTTAGTCTATATGGTTAACAGTACAGGGTTATTCTATAGGGTTAGTCTATATGGTTAACAGTACAGGGTCAGTCTATAGGGTTAGCCAATTTGTTTCCCAGAAGTAGCAATATAGTTTGGTCACTTATTTTGACGCTACAAGTCATAACGCAACAGATGTCATCAAAGCGTGCAACAGAGCAGTTTACTGTCTACACTCGGTTTGTTGTTTGTATGAAATAGTTTTAATTAAAATGTTTTTAATCATAGCTAAAGTTTGTATTGCTATGGATTCCGCGACGAAGCCAGCCTTTATGGCTGGGACTGCAAGTTTGTGTTCCGGATTCCTGTTAAGTATCAATTAAATGCTGGCCATCATGAAAGCAGAGCAGGCTAACACTAGCAGTGCTAGTCTAGCGGGGTTTTTGTCCACAGCTGAGCACAAATGTCAGGAGTGAGATGTTTTCCACACAATCACAAGATGAAGATAAGGTGCAACTGGAAAATGGACAGGGATTTGTCTGCCCTAAATACACCACCATCCAGCATCTTAGGAAGAGAACCCCCGGCTGTTAGTACACCAACCTTGCTGTAACCCAGGAAAACCAAATCTCAGTTTTAAATGCTTCCTATAGCAAACCTGCCAGTGAGTTGGGAAGCATTGATCTGTCCCAACCAACAGACAGACGTTTAGCTCAACTCCGCGGCCCATGGGAGACAGGACACTCGCAAGGCGATACTCAAATATTGACACCATCTTCACTCACGTATTTTTTAACGACCTTTCGTTTTAGGCTATCTGAGGAACTGAGGGAGGACTACAGAAAAAACATCTAACACCCTCACTAGCACAGGGAAGAGAATAATTATCTCTGGTCCCTCCCATGCTACCGAAGAGGTTCGGAATGTTTTAGCCGACTCTGCCCTGAACGAGTGCATGAAAAAACTTTGCAATGACAGGAATGTCTATTTTTGTGACAACTTTGATTTGCTGTGGGAGCAAACATCACATTTAAAAAGAGATGGGATTCACCCTAACCTCAGGAGTTCGAGGATTATTTCCCGCAACATTGCAAACAATTTTCTTAAATACATTTCTTGAACTGCATTGTTGGATAAAAGCTTGTAAGTAAGCATTTCAATGTAAGGTCTACAACTTGTATTCAGCGAATGTGAAAAATTACATTTGATTTGATTTTGATGTGATCCAGTTGCAGAGGGAGGTGTTAAGTCCCAGGGTCCTTAGCTGTGTGATGGGTTTTGAGGGCACTGTGGTATAGGAATATAGTGTTGGTCTGTAGGGTTAGTCTATATGTTTAATAGTACAGGGTTAGTCTATATGGTTAGTCTATATGTTTAGTATCTAGGTTTAGTCTATATGGTTAGTCTATAAATGTAACATTATAAGGTTAGTCTATAGGGTTAGTCTATATGGTTAGTCTATATGTTTAGTATATAGGTTTAGTCTATATGGTTGGTCTATAAATGTAACATTATAAGGTTAGTCTATAGGGTTAGTCTATATGTTTAATAGTATAGGGTTAGTCTATATGGTTAGTCTATATGTTTAACAGTATAGGGTTAGTCTATATGTTTAACAGTATAGGGTCAGTCTATATGTTTAATAGTACAGGGTTAGTCTATATGGTTAGTCTATATGTTTAGTATATAGGTTTAGTCTATATGGTTAGTCTATAAATGTAACATTATAAGGTTAGTCTATAGGGTTAGTCTATATGTTTAATAGTATAGGGTTAGTCTATATGGTTAGTCTATATGTTTAACAGTATAGGGTTAGTCTATATGTTTAACAGTATAGGGTCAGTCTATATGTTTAACAGTATAGGGTTAGTCTATATGTTTAACAGTATAGGGTTAGTCTATATGTTTAACAGTATAGGGTTAGTCTATAGGGTTAGTCTATATGTTTAACAGTATAGGGTCAGTCTATATGTTTAACAGTATAGGGTTAGTCTATAGGGTTTGTCTATATGTTTAACAGTATAGGGTTAATCTATATTTTTAACATTGCAGGGTTAAACTATAGGGTTAGTCTATGTGTTTAACATTGTAGGGCACGTCTATGTGGTTAGTCTATAAATGTAACAGTATAAGGTTCATCTATATTTTTAACAATGCAGGGTTAGTCTGTAGGGTTAGTCTATATGTTTAAAACTATCTGGTTTATCTATATGTTGAGGGATTTTAGTGGACCTCTGGGCTATTTACCTTCCTGTCCTGCCCGAACAGGTGATTTTTAAAGCCTATTTAACTGACAGGGTAGGCCCGTCATTGTACTTTGTGCTTAAAACTGACTTGCATATTCAAATAAAGGTTACACAACAAAATATTAAGTTTAGGCCTTTTTAACTAGGTGGTTTCAAATGAATATATTGTTAGATGTAGCCCAATCTACCTTCGTTCTGGAGTGACTTCAGAAACACTTCAGCACTGTGACCGACTGGCTGCCCGGGCTTACAGGCAGCTCCTTATAACAACTACATGATGACTTTATGGGTATGAGACTATGACTGAGGGGTACAGGTGAGGGGTGAGAGGTAGCCCATGGGTTGGGGTAAGGGGGAGGGGTGAGGGAAGGGGTAAGGGTGATGGGTGAGGGTAGGGGTCAGGGTGAAGGCTGAGGGTAGGCTGGGATGGAGTTTCGAGAGGCATGAACCAAGGGTTTAGACTAAATCTACAGCGCAATTATAGCTATTAATTAAAACAATAAAACATCCTAATTACAAATAAAAGCCAGAAACTACACTATTAATGAGACATTTCAATCTGAATGCCTATGTGTTTATGTTTGGGCTCTTAGTGTGTGTATATAGTGCATTGCTGATGTCCTTAATACTACAGCCGTATTAGAAGACCATAATGCCTGTTTGAATGGGCTCTGACCTCTTGGCTACAGGCTTCATTTAAATACTGACCCCTGTTTCCTGCTCCACACCTGTTGCTCTGTGAAATACATTTTATGTAAATCTGTAAATAAACCAGGCATTGATTCTGATCCCCCCTCCTCCTCTTCCATTTTAGCAACCTGGCTAACATCCCATTACTGTAGTATGTAGGTCAGTACCAGGCTGTTGTCATGGCGGTTGTTATGTCGCCTTATAATCAGAATTGAGACTCTGACCAAGACTCTTATAGTGGCTGGTGGTGGAAAGGTAACAGATGCTCACGGTCTTATGAGTTTGTGTTTGACTGCTTACAACAACTTTGCAACATGCACACACCACAGTTCTCAACACACCACAGTCCTCAACATAACACAGTCCTCAACATAACACAGTCCTCAACACACCACAGTTCTCAACACACCACAGTCCTCAACAAACCACAGTTCTCAACACACTACAGTCCTACAACATAACACAGTCCTACAACATAACACAGTCCAACAACACACCACAGTCCTAAACATAACACAGTCCTCAACACAACACAGTTCTCAACACACTACAGTCCTCAACACACCACAGTCCTACAACATAACACAGTCCTACAACACACCACAGTCCTCAACATAACACAGTCCTCAACACAACACAGTTCTCAACACACCACAGTCCTCAACACACCACAGTCCTACAACACAACAAAGTCCTCAACACAACACAGTCCACAACACAGTCCTCAACACACCACAGTCCAACAACACCCCAGTTCTCAACATAACACAGTTCTCAACATAAAACAGTCCTCAACACACCACAGTCCTCAACACACCACAGTCCAACAACACACCAGTTCTCAACACACCCAGTTCTCAACACACTACAGTCCTCAACACACCACAGTCCTACAACATAACACAGTCCTACAACACACCACAGTCCTCAACATAACACAGTCCTCAACACAACACAGTTCTCAACACACTACAGTCCTCAACACACCACAGTCCTACAACACACCACAGTCCTCAACACACCACAGTCCTCAACAAACCACAGTCCTCAACAAACCACAGTTCTCCAAATAACACTGTCCTCAACACAACACAGTCCTCAACACAACACAGTCCTCAACACACCACAGTCCTCAACACAACCACAGTCCTCAACATAACACAGTCCTCAACACACCACAGTCCTCAACATAACACAGTCCTCAACACAACACAGTCCTCAACACAACACAGTCCTCAACAAACCACAGTCCTCAACATAACACAGTCCTCAACACAACACAGTCCTCAACACAACACAGTCCTCAACATAACACAGTTCTCAACATAACACAGTTCTCAACACAACACAGTCCTACAACACACCACAGTCCTACAACAAACCACAGTCCTCAACACAACACAGTTCTCAACACAACACAGTCCTCAACACACCACAGTCCTCAACACAACACAGTCCTCAACACACCACAGTCCTCAACACAACACAGTCCTCAACACAACACAGTCCTCAACACACCACAGTCCTCAACACACCACAGTCCTACAACACAACACAGTCCTCAACACACCACAGTCCTCAACACAACACAGTCCTCAACACAACACAGTTCTCAACACAACACAGTCCTCAACACAACACAGTCCTCAACACACCACAGTCCTACAACACACCACAGTCCTCAACACAACACAGTTCTCAACACACCACAGTCCTCAACATAACACAGTCCTCAACACAACACAGTCCTCAACACACCACAGTCGTACAACACAACATAGTTCTCAACACAACACAGTCCTCAACACACCACAGTTCTCAACATAACACAGTCCTCAACACAACACAGTCCTCAACACAACACAGTCCTCAACACACCACAGTCCTCAACATAACACAGTCCTACAACACACCACAGTCCTCAACACAACACAGTCCTCAACACAACACAGTCCTCAACACACCACAGTCCTCAACACAACACAGTCCTCAACACACCACAGTCCTCAACACACCACAGTCCTCAACACACCACAGTCCTCAACACAACACAGTCCTCAACACAACACAGTCCTCAACACACCACAGTTCTCAACACACCACAGTCCAATACATAACACAGTCCTCAACACAACACAGTTCTCAACACACCACAGTCATCAACACAACACAGTCCTCAACACAACACAGTCCTCAACACACCACAGTTCTCAACATAAAACAGTCCTCAACACACCACAGTCCTCAACACAACGCAGTCCTCAACACACCACAGTCCAACAACACAACACAGTCCTCAACACACCACAGTCCAACAACACCCCAGTTCTCACATAACACAGTCCTCAACACACCACTGTCCTCAACAAACCACAGTTCTCAACACAACACAGTCCTCAACACAACACAGTCCTCAACACAACACAGTCCTCAACACACCACAGTCCTCAACACAACACAGTCCTCAACACACCACAGTCCTCAACACAACACAGTCCTCAACACAACACAGTCCTCAACACAACACAGTCCTCAACACAACACAGTCCTCAACACAACACAGTCCTCAACACAACACAGTCCTCAACACAACACAGTCCTCAACACAACACAGTCCTCAACACACCACAGTCCTCAACACAACACAGTCCTCAACACACCACAGTCCTCAACACAACACAGTCCTCAACACAACACAGTCCTCAACACACCACAGTCCTCAACACAACACAGTCCTCAACACAACACAGTCCTCAACACAACACAGTCCTCAACACACCACAGTCCTCAACATAACACAGTCCTCAACACAACACAGTCCTCAACACACCACAGTCCTCAACACAACACAGTCCTCAACACACCACAGTCCTCAACACAACACAGTCCTCAACACAACACAGTCCTCAACACAACACAGTCCTACGACACACCACAGTCCTCAACATAACACAGTCCTCAACACAACACAGTCCTCAACACACCACAGTCCTCAACACACCACAGTCCTCAACACACCACAGTCCTCAACATAACACAGTCCTCAACACAACACAGTCCTCAACACAACACAGTCCTCAACACACCACAGTCCTCAACACAACACAGTCCTCAACACAACACAGTCCTCAACACAACACAGTCCTCAACACAACACAGTCCTCAACACACCACAGTCCTCAACACACCACAGTCCTCAACACACCACAGTCCTCAACACAACACAGTCCTCAACACAACACAGTCCTCAACACACCACAGTCCTCAACACACCACAGTCCTCAACACAACACAGTCCTCAACACACCACAGTCCTCAACACAACACAGTCCTCAACACAACACAGTCCTCAACACAACACAGTCCTCAACACAACACAGTCCTCAACACAACACAGTCCTCAACACACCACAGTCCTCAACACACACAGTCCTCAACACAACACAGTCCTCAACACACCACAGTCCTCAACACAACACAGTCCTCAACACACCACAGTCCTCAACACAACACAGTCCTCAACACACCACAGTCCTCAACACACCACAGTCCTCAACACACCACAGTCCTCAACACAACACAGTCCTCAACACAACACAGTCCTCAACACAACACAGTCCTCAACACACCACAGTCCTCAACACAACACAGTCCTCAACACAACACAGTCCTCAACACAACACAGTTCTCAACACAACACAGTCCTCAACACACCACAGTCCTCAACACACCACAGTCCTCAACACAACACAGTCCTCAACATAACACAGTCCTCAACACAACACAGTCCTCAACACACCACAGTCCTCAACACAACACAGTCCTCAACACAACACAGTCCTCAACACAACACAGTCCTACAACACACCACAGTCCTCAACACACCACAGTCCTCAACACAACACAGTCCTCAACACACCACAGTCCTCAACACAACACAGTCCTCAACACAACACAGTCCTCAACATAACACAGTCCTCAACACACCACAGTCCTCAACACACAGTCCTCAACACACCACAGTCCTCAACACAACACAGTCCTCAACACAACACAGTCCTCAACACACCACAGTCCTCAACATAACACAGTCCTCAACACAACACAGTCCTCAACACACCACAGTCCTCAACACACCACAGTCCTCAACACACCACAGTCCTCAACACACCACAGTCCTCAACATAACACAGTCCTCAACACAACACAGTCCTCAACACACAACACACAGTCCTCAACACAACACAGTCCTCAACACAACACAGTCCTCAACACAACACAGTCCTCAACACACACAGTCCTCAACACACCACAGTCCTCAACACAACACAGTCCTCAACACACCACAGTCCTCAACACACCACAGTCCTCAACACACCACAGTCCTCAACACAACACAGTCCTCAACACACCACAGTCCTCAACACAACACAGTCCTCAACACACCACAGTCCTCAACACACCACAGTCCTCAACACAACACAGTCCTCAACACACCACAGTCCTCAACACACAGTCCTCAACACACCACAGTCCTCAACACACCACAGTCCTCAACATAACACAGTCCTCAACACAACACAGTCCTCAACACACCACAGTCCTCAACACACCACAGTCCTCAACACACCACAGTCCTAAACATAACACAGTCCTCAACACAACACAGTCCTCAACACACCACAGTCCTCAACACACCACAGTCCTCAACACAACACAGTCCTCAACACACCACAGTCCTCAACACAACACAGTCCTCAACACACCACAGTCCTCAACACACCACAGTCCTACAACACACCACAGTCCTACAACACAACACAGTCCTCAACACACCACAGTCCTCAACACACCACAGTCCTCAACACAACACAGTCCTCAACACACCACAGTCCTCAACATAACACAGTCCTCAACACACCACAGTCCTCAATACACCACAGTCCTCAACAAACCACAGTTCTCAACACACCACAGTCCTCAACACAACACAGTCCTCAACACACCACAGTCCTCAACACACCACAGTCCTCAACACACCACAGTTCTCAAAAATCCACAGTCCTCAACCCACCACAGTCCTACAACACACCACAGTTCTCAACACACCACAGTCCTCAACACACCACAGTCCTCAACACAACACAGTCCTCAACACACCACAGTCCTCAACATAACACAGTCATCAACACACCACAGTCCTAAATACACCACAGTCCTCAACAAACCACAGTTCTCAACACACCACAGTCCTCAACATAACACAGTCCTCAACACACCACAGTCCTCAACACACCACAGTCCTCAACAAACCACAGTTCTCAACACAACACAGTCCTCAACACAACACAGTCCTCAACACACCACAGTCCTCAACACAACACAGTCCTCAACACACCACAGTCCTCAACACAACACAGTCCTCAACACAACACAGTCCTCAACACACCACAGTCCTCAACACAACACAGTCCTCAACACAACACAGTCCTCAACACACCACAGTCCTCAACACAACACAGTCCTCAACACAACACAGTCCTCAACACAACACAGTTCTCAACACACCACAGTCCTCAACACACCACAGTCCTCAACACACCACAGTCCTCAACACAACACAGTCCTCAACACAACAGTCCTCAACACACCACAGTCCAACAACACAACAGTCCGCAACATAGCACAGTCCTCAACACAACAGTTCTCAACACACCACAGTTCTCAACATCACACAGTCCTCAACACACCAAAGTCCTCAACATAACACAGTCCTCAACATAACACAGTCCTCAACACAACACAGTCCTCAACACACCACAGTTCTAAACACACCACAGTCCTCAACATAACACAGTCCTACAACACACCACAGTCCTTAACACAACACAGTTCTCAACACAACACAGTCCTCAACACACCACAGTCCTCAACACACCACAGTCCTCAACACAACACAGTTCTCAACACACCACAGTCCTCAACACAACACAGTCCTCAACACACCACAGTCCTCAACACAACACAGTCCTCAACACACCACAGTCCTCAACACACCACAGTCCTCAACACAACACAGTCCTCAACACACCACAGTCCTCAACACAACACAGTCCTCAACACAACACAGTCCTCAACACACCACAGTCCTCAACACACCACAGTCCTCAACACACCACAGTCCTCAACACAACACAGTCCTCAACACACCACAGTCCTCAACACAACACAGTCCTCAACACACCACAGTCCTCAACACACCACAGTCCTCAACACAACACAGTCCTCAACACACCACAGTCCTCAACACACCACAGTCCTCAACACACCACAGTCCTCAACATAACACAGTCCTCAACACACCACAGTTCTCAACACACCACAGTCCTCAACACAACACAGTCCTCAACACACCACAGTCCTCAACATAACACAGTCCTCAACACACCACACTCCTCAACACACCACAGTCCTCAACAAACCACAGTTCTCAACACACCACAGTCCTCAACACAACACAGTCCTCAACACACCAAAGTCCTCAACATAACACAGTCCTCAACATAACACAGTCCTCAACACAACACAGTCCTCAACACACCACAGTCCTCAACACACCACAGTCCTCAACACAACACAGTCCTCAACACACCACAGTCCTCAACACAACACAGTCCTCAACACACCACAGTCCTCAACACACCACAGTCCTCAACACACCACAGTCCTCAACACAACACAGTCCTCAACACAACACAGTCCTCAACACACAGTCCTCAACACAACACAGTCCTCAACACACCACAGTCCTCAACACACCACAGTCCTCAACACAACACAGTCCTCAACACACCCCAGTCCTCAACACACCACAGTCCTCAACATAACACAGTCCTCAACACAACACAGTCCTCAACACACCACAGTCCTCAACACAACACAGTCCTCAACACACCACAGTCCTCAACACAACACAGTCCTCAACACACCACAGTCCTCAACACAACACAGTCCTCAACACACCACAGTCCTCAACACACCACAGTCCTCAACACACCACAGTCCTCAACACACCACAGTCCTCAACACAACACAGTCCTCAACACAACACAGTCCTCAACACACCACAGTCCTCAACACACCACAGTCCTCAACACAACACAGTCCTCAACACAACACAGTCCTCAACACACCACAGTCCTCAACATAACACAGTCCTCAACACACCACAGTCCTCAACACAACACAGTCCTCAACACACCACAGTCCTCAACACACCACAGTCCTCAACACAACACAGTCCTCAACACACCACAGTCCTCAACACAACACAGTCCTCAACACAACACAGTCCTCAACACACCACAGTCCTCAACACAACCACAGTCCTCAACACAACACAGTCCTCAACACAACACAGTCCTCAACAACCACAGTCCTCAACACACCACAGTCCTCAACACAACACAGTCCTCAACACACCACAGTCCTCAACACAACACAGTCCTCAACACACCACAGTCCTCAACACAACACAGTCCTCAACACAACACAGTCCTCAACACACCACAGTCCTCAACACACCACAGTCCTCAACACAACACAGTCCTCAACACACCACAGTCCTCAACACAACACAGTCCTCAACACAACACAGTCCTCAACACAACACAGTCCTCAGCACAACACAGTTCTCAACACACCACAGTCCTCAACACACCACAGTCCTATAACACAACACAGTCCTCAACACAACAGTCTTCAACACACCACAGTCCAACAACACAACAGTCCGCAACATAGCACAGTCCTCAACATAACAGTTCTCAACACACCACAGTCCTCAACACAACACAGTCCTCAACACACCACAGTCCTCAACACAACACAGTCCTCAACACAACACAGTCCTACGACACACCACAGTCCTCAACAAACCACAGTCCTCAACAAACAACAGTTCTCAACACACCACAGTTCTCAACACAACACAGTTCTCAACATAACACAGTCTTCAACACAACACAGTCCTACAACACACCACAGTCCTCAACATAACACAGTCCTCAACACAACACAGTTCTCAACACACCACAGTCATCAACACAACACAGTCCTCAACACACCACAGTCCTCAACAAACCACAGTCCTCAACACACCACAGTTCTCAACACACCACAGTCCTCAACACACCACAGTCCTACAACACACCACAGTCCTACAACATAACACAGTCCTACAACACACCACAGTTCTCAGCACACCACAGTCCTCAACACAACACAGTCCTCAACACACCACAGTCCTCAACATAACAAAGTCCTCAACACACCACAGTCCTCAATACACCACAGTCCTCAACAAACCACAGTTCTCAACACACCACAGTCCTCAACACAACACAGTCCTCAACACACCACAGTCCTCAACAAACCACAGTCCTCAACACACCACAGTTCTCAAAATCCACAGTCCTCAACCCACCACAGTCCTACAACACACCACAGTCCTACAACATAACACAGTCCTACAACACACCACAGTTCTCAACACACCACAGTCCTCAACACACCACAGTCCTCAACACAACACAGTCCTCAACACACCACAGTCCTCAACACAACACAGTCCTCAACACACCACAGTCCTCAAC
Organism: Salmo salar; assembly: GCF_905237065.1. Classification (NCBI taxonomy): domain Eukaryota; kingdom Metazoa; phylum Chordata; class Actinopteri; order Salmoniformes; family Salmonidae; genus Salmo; species Salmo salar. The sequence goes on from NC_059456.1 coordinate 312,903, forward strand.
ATAACACAGTCCTCAACACACCACAGTCCTCAACACACCACAGTCCTCAACAAACCACAGTTCTCAACACAACACAGTCCTCAACACAACACAGTCCTCAACACACCACAGTCCTCAACACAACACAGTCCTCAACACACCACAGTCCTACAACACAACACAGTTCTCAACACAACACAGTCCTCAACACACCACAGTCCTCAACACAACACAGTCCTCAACACAACACAGTCCTCAACACACACAGTCCTCAACACAACACAGTCCTCAACACAACACAGTCCTCAGCACAACACAGTTCTCAACACACCACAGTCCTCAACACACCACAGTCCTATAACACAACACAGTCCTCAACACAACACAGTCCTCAACACAACAGTCTTCAACACACCACAGTCCAACAACACAACAGTCCGCAACATAGCACAGTCCTCAACATAACAGTTCTCAACACACCACAGTTCTCAACATCACACAGTCCTCAACACACCACAGTCCTCAACATAACACAGTCCTCAACATAACACAGTCCTCAACACAACACAGTCCTCAACACACCACAGTCCTCAACACAACACAGTCCTCAACACAACACAGTCCTACAACACACCACAGTCCTCAACAAACCACAGTTCTCAACACACCACAGTCCTCAACACAACACAGTCCTCAACACACCACAGTCCTCAACAAACCACAGTCCTCAACACACCACAGTTCTCAAAAATCCACAGTCCTCAACCCACCACAGTCATACAACACACCACAGTCCTACAACATAACACAGTCCTACAACACACCACAGTTCTCAAATCACCACAGTCCTCAACACACCACAGTACTCAACACAACACAGTCCTCAACACACCACAGTCCTCAACATAACACAGTCATCAACACACCACAGTCCTCAATACACCACAGTCCTCAACAAACCACAGTTCTCAACATAACACAGTCCTCAACACACCACAGTCCTCAACACACCACAGTCCTCAACAAACCACAGTTCTCAACACAACACAGTCCTCAACACAACACAGTCCTCAACACACCACAGTCCTCAACACACCACAGTCCTCAACACAACACAGTCCTCAACACACCACAGTCCTACACACAACACAGTTCTCAACACAACACAGTCCTCAACACAACAGTCCTCAACACAACACAGTCCTCAACACAACACAGTCCTCAGCACAACACAGTTCTCAACACACCACAGTCCTCAACACACCACAGTCCTATAACACAACACAGTCCTCAACACAACACAGTCCTCAACACAACAGTCTTCAACACACCACAGTCCAACAACACAACAGTCCGCAACATAGCACAGTCCTCAACATAACAGTTCTCAACACACCACAGTTCTCAACATCACACAGTCCTCAACACACCAAAGTCCTCAACACAACACAGTCCTCAACACAACACAGTCCTCAACATAACACAGTCCTCAACACAACACAGTCCTCAACACACCACAGTTCTAAACACACCACAGTCCTCAACACAACACAGTCCTCAACACACCACAGTCCTCAACATAACACAGTCCTCAACACAACACAGTCCTCAACACACCACAGTCCTCAACACACCACAGTCCTCAACACAACACAGTCCTCAACACAACACAGTCCTCAACACAACACAGTCCTCAACACAACACAGTCCTCAACACAACACAGTCCTCAACACAACACAGTCCTCAACACACCACAGTCCTCAACATAACACAGTCCTCAACACAACACAGTCCTCAACATAACACAGTCCTCACCACAACACAGTCCTCAACACACCACAAGTCCTCAACACACCACAGTCAACAACACAACAGTCCTCAACACAACACAGTCCTCAACACAACAGTCCTCAACATAACACAGTCCTCAACACAACACAGTCCTCAACACAACACAGTCCTCAACACACCACAGTCCTCAACACACCACAGTCCTCAACACAACACAGTCCTCAACACACCACAGTCCTCAACACACCACAGTCCTCAACACAACACAGTCCTCAACACAACACAGTCCTCAACACACCACAGTCCTACAACACACCACAGTCCTCAACACAACACAGTCCTCAACACAACACAGTCCTACAACACAACACAGTCCTACAACACAACACAGTCCTCAACACAACACAGTCCTCAACACACCACAGTCCTCAACACACCACAGTCCTCAACACAACACAGTCCTCAACACACCACAGTCCTCAACACAACACAGTCCTCAACACACCACAGTCCTCAACACACCACAGTCCTCAACACAACACAGTCCTCAACACACCACAGTCCTCAACACACCACAGTCCTCAACACAACACAGTCCTCAACACACCACAGTCCTCAACACAACACAGTCCTCAACACAACACAGTCCTCAACACAACACAGTCCTCAACACAACACAGTCCTCAACACAACACAGTCCTCAACACAACACAGTCCTCAACACACAACAGTCCTCAACACACCAAGTCCTCAACACAACACAGTCCTCAACATAACACAGTCTTCAACACAACACAGTCCTACAACACACCACAGTCCTCAACATAACACAGTCCTCAACACAACACAGTTCTCAACACACCACAGTCCTCAACACAACACAGTCCTCAACACACCACAGTCCTCAACACAACACAGTCCTCAACACAACACAGTCCTCAACACACCACAGTCCTCAACACAACACAGTCCTCAACACACCACAGTCCTCAACACACCACAGTCCTCAACACACCACAGTCCTCAACATACCACAGTCCTCAACACACCACAGTCCTCAACACACCACAGTCCTCAACACAACACAGTCCTCAACACACCACAGTCCTCAACACAACACAGTCCTCAACACACCACAGTCCTCAACACACCACAGTCCTCAACATAACCACAGTCCTCAACACAACACAGTCCTCAACACAACACAGTCCTCAACACACCACAGTCCTCAACACACCACAGTCCTCAACACACCACAGTCCTCAACACAACACAGTCCTCAACACACCACAGTCCTCAACACAACACAGTCCTCAACACACCACAGTCCTCAACACACCACAGTCCTCAACACAACACAGTCCTCAACACACCACAGTCCTCAACACACCACAGTCCTCAACACAACACAGTCCTCAACACACCACAGTCCTACAACACAACACAGTCCTCAACACACCACAGTCCTCAACACAACACAGTCCTCAACACAACACAGTCCTCAACACACCACAGTCCTCAACACAACACAGTCCTCAACACAACACAGTCCTCAACACAACACAGTCCTCAACACACCACAGTCCTCAACACAACACAGTCTCTCAACACAACACAGTCCTCAACACACCACAGTCCTCAACATAACACAGTCCTCAACACAACACAGTCCTCAACACACCACAGTCCTCAACACAACACAGTCCTCAACACACCACAGTCCTCAACACAACACAGTCCTCAACACAACACAGTCCTCAACACAACACAGTCCTCAACACACCACAGTCCTCAACACAACACAGTCCTCAACACACCACAGTCCTCAACACACCACAGTCCTCAACACACCACAGTCCTCAACACAACACAGTCCTCAACACACCACAGTCCTCAACACAACACAGTCCTCAACACAACACAGTCCTCAACACACCACAGTCCTCAACACAACACAGTCCTCAACACACCACAGTCCTCAACACAACACAGTCCTCAACACACCACAGTCCTCAACACACCACAGTCCTCAACACAACACAGTCCTCAACACAACACAGTCCTCAACACACCACAGTCCTACAACACACCACAGTCCTCAACACACCACAGTCCTCAACACACCACAGTCCTCAACACACCACAGTCCTCAACACAACACAGTCCTCAACACACCACAGTCCTCAACACACCACAGTCCTCAACACAACACAGTCCTCAACACACCACAGTCCTCAACACACCACAGTCCTCAACACACACAGTCCTCAACACAACACAGTCCTCAACACACCACAGTCCTCAACACACCACAGTCCTCAACACAACACAGTCCTCAACACACCACAGTCCTCAACACAACACAGTCCTCAACACACCACAGTCCTCAACACAACACAGTCCTCAACACACCACAGTCCTCAACACACCACAGTCCTCAACACAACACAGTCCTCAACACACCACAGTCCTCAACACACCACAGTCCTCAACACACCACAGTTCTCAACACACCACAGTCCTCAACACACCACAGTCCTCAACACACCACAGTCCTCAACACACCACAGTCCTCAACACAACACAGTCCTCAACACAACACAGTCCTCAACACAACACAGTCCTCAACACACCACAGTCCTCAACAAACCACAGTCCTCAACACACCACAGTCCTCAACACACCACAGTCCTCAACACAACACAGTCCTCAACACAACACAGTCCTCAACACAACACAGTCCTCAACACAACACAGTCCTCAACACACCACAGTCCTCAACACACCACAGTCCTCAACACAACACAGTCCTCAACACACACAGTCCTCAACACACCACAGTCCTCAACACAACACAGTTCTCAACACAACACAGTCCTCAACACACCCCAGTCCTCAACACACCACAGTCCTCAACATAACACAGTCCTCAACACAACACAGTCCTCAACACACCACAGTCCTCAACACAACACAGTCCTCAACACAACACAGTCCTCAACACAACACAGTCCTACAACACACAACCGTCCTCAACATAACACAGTCCTCAACACAACAGTCCTCAACACAACACAGTCCTCAACACAACACAGTCCTCAACACAACACAGTCCTCAACACACCACAGTCCTACAACACACCACAGTCCTCAACACAACACAGTCCTCAACACACCACAGTCCTCAACACAACACAGTCCTCAACACAACACAGTCCTCAACACAACACAGTCCTACGACACACCACAGTCCTCAACAAACCACAGTCCTCAACAAACAACAGTTCTCAACACACCACAGTTCTCAACACAACACAGTTCTCAACACAACACAGTCCTCAACACACCACAGTCCTCAACACACCACAGTCCTCAACACACCACAGTCCTCAACACAACACAGTCCTCAACACACCACAGTCCTCAACACAACACAGTCCTCAACACACCACAGTCCTCAACACAACACAGTCCTCAACACACCACAGTCCTCAACACAACACAGTCCTCAACACAAGACAGTCCTCAACACACCACAGTCCTCAACACAACACAGTCCTCAACACAACACAGTCCTCAACACACCACAGTCCTCAACACAACACAGTCCTCAACATACCACAGTCCTCAACACACCACAGTCCTCAACACACCACAGTCCTCAACACAACACAGTCCTCAACACACCACAGTCCTCAACACACCACAGTCCTCAACACAACACAGTCCTCAACACACCACAGTCCTACAACACACCACAGTCCTCAACACAACACAGTCCTCAACACACCACAGTCCTCAACACACCACAGTCCTCAACACACCACAGTCCTCAACACACCACAGTCCTCAACACACCACAGTCCTCAACACAACACAGTCCTCAACACACCACAGTCCTCAACACACCACAGTCCTCAACACACCACAGTCCTCAACACAACACAGTCCTCAACACACCACAGTCCTCAACACACCACAGTCCTCAACACACCACAGTCCTCAACACACCACAGTCCTCCAACACAACACAGTCCTCAACACAACACAGTCCTCAACACAACACAGTCCTCAACACACCACAGTCCTCAACACAACACAGTCCTCAACACACCACAGTCCTCAACATAACACAGTCCTCAACACACCACAGTCCTCAACACACCACAGTCCTCCAACAAACCACAGTTCTCAACACAACACAGTCCTCAACACAACACAGTCCTCAACACACCACAGTCCTCAACACAACACAGTCCTCAACACAACACAGTCCTCAACACACCACAGTCCTCAACACAACAAAGTCCTCAACACACCACAGTCCTCAATACACCACAGTCCTCAACACACCACAGTCCTCAACACACCACAGTCCTCAACACACCACAGTCCTCAACACAACACAGTCCTCAACACACCACAGTCCTCAACAAACCACAGTCCTCAACACACCACAGTCCTCAACACAACACAGTCCTCAACACACCACAGTCCTCAACACAACACAGTCCTCAACACACCACAGTCCTCAACACACCACAGTCCTCAACACACCACAGTCCTCAACACAACACAGTCCTCAACACACCACAGTCCTCAACACAACACAGTCCTCAACACACCACAGTCCTCAACACACCACAGTCCTCAACACACCACAGTCCTCAACACAACACAGTCCTCAACATAACACAGTCCTCAACACACCACAGTCCTCAACACACCACAGTCCTCAACACACCACAGTCCTCAACACAACACAGTCCTCAACACAACCACAGTCCTCAACACACCACAGTCCTCAACACACCACAGTCCTCAACACAACACAGTCCTCAACACAACACAGTCCTCAACACACCACAGTCCTCAACACAACACAGTCCTCAACACAACACAGTCCTCAACACACCACAGTCCTCAACATACCACAGTCCTCAACACAACACAGTCCTCAACACAACACAGTCCTCAACACACCACAGTCCTCAACACAACACAGTCCTCAACACACCACAGTCCTCAACACAACACAGTCCTCAACACAACACAGTCCTCAACACACCACAGTCCTCAACACACCACAGTCCTCAACACAACACAGTCCTCAACACAACACAGTCCTCAACACACCACAGTCCTCAACACAACACAGTCCTCAACACAACACAGTCCTCAACACACCACAGTCCTCAACACACCACAGTCCTCAACACAACACAGTCCTCAACACAACACAGTCCTCAACACACCACAGTCCTCAACACACCACAGTCCTCAACACACCACAGTCCTCAACACACCACAGTCCTACAACATAACACAGTCCTCAACACACCACAGTCCTCAACACACCACAGTCCTCAACACACCACAGTCCTCAACACAACACAGTCCTCAACACAACACAGTCCTCAACACACCACAGTCCTCAACACACCACAGTCCTCAACATAACACAGTCCTCAACACACCACAGTCCTCAACACACCACAGTCCTCAACACACGTCCTCAACACAACACAGTCCTCAACACACCACAGTCCTCAACACAACACAGTCCTCAACACACCACAGTCCTCAACACACCACAGTCCTCAACACACCACAGTCCTCAACACAACACAGTCCTCAACACAACACAGATCACTCAACACACCACAGTCCTCAACACAACACAGTCCTCAACACACACAGTCCTCCCAACACCACAGTCCTCAACACACCACAGTCCTCAACATAACCACAGTCCTCAACACACCACAGTCCTCAACACACCACAGTCCTCAACACACCACAGTCCTCAACACACCACAGTCCTCAACACAACACAGTCCTCAACACACCACAGTCCTCAACACACCACAGTCCTCAACACACCACAGTCCTCAACACAACACAGTCCTCAACACACACAGTCCTCAACACACCACAGTCCTCAACACACCACAGTCCTCAACATAACACAGTCCTCAACACACCACAGTCCTCAACACACCACAGTCCTCAACACAACACAGTCCTCAACACACCACAGTCCTCAACACACCACAGTCCTCACCACACCACAGTCCTCAACACACCACAGTCCTCAACACAACACAGTCCTCAACACACCACAGTCCTCAACACAACACAGTCCTCAACACAACACAGTCCTCAACACACCACAGTCCTCAACACACCACAGTCCTCAACACACCACAGTCCTCAACACAACACAGTCCTCAACACAACACAGTCCTCAACACACCACAGTCCTCAACACACCACAGTCCTCAACACAACACAGTCCTCACCACCACAGTCCTCAACACACCACAGTCCTCAACACACCACAGTTCTCAACACAACACAGTCCTCAACACAACACAGTCCTCAACACACCACAGTCCTCAACATAACACAGTCCTCAACACACCACAGTCCTCAACACACCACAGTCCTCAACACACCACAGTCCTCAACACACCACAGTCCTCAACACAACACAGTCCTACAACACACCACAGTCCTCAACATACCACAGTCCTCAACACACACAGTCCTCAACACAACACAGTCCTCAACACAACACAGTCCTCAACACACCACAGTCCTCAACACAACACAGTCCTCAACACACCACAGTCCTCAACACAACACAGTCCTCAACACACCACAGTCCTCAACACACCACAGTCCTGCAACACACCACAGTCCTCAACACAACACAGTCCTCAACACACCACAGTCCTCAACACAACACAGTCCTCAACACACCACAGTCCTCAACACACCACAGTCCTCAACACACCACAGTCCTCAACACAACACAGTCCTCAACACACCACAGTCCTCAACACACCACAGTCCTCTAACACAACACAGTCCTCAACACACCACAGTCCTCAACACAACACAGTCCTCAACACACCACAGTCCTCAACACAACACAGTCCTCAACACACCACAGTCCTCAACACAACACAGTCCTCAACACACACAGTCCTCAACACACCACAGTCCTCAACACAACACAGTCCTCAACACACCACAGTCCTCAACACAACACAGTCCTCAACACACCACAGTCCTCAACACACCACAGTCCTCAACACAACACAGTCCTCAACACAACACAGTCCTCAACACACCACAGTCCTCAACACAACACAGTCCTCAACACACCACAGTCCTCAACACACCACAGTCCTCAACACAACACAGTCCTCAACACACCACAGTCCTCAACACACCACAGTCCTCAACACAACACAGTCCTCAACACAACACAGTCCTCAACACACCACAGTCCTCAACACACCACAGTCCTCAACACAACACAGTCCTCAACACACCACAGTCCTCAACACAACACAGTCCTCAACACACCACAGTCCTCAACACACCACAGTCCTCAACACACCACAGTCCTCAACACAACACAGTCCTCAACACAACACAGTCCTCAACACAACACAGTCCTCAACACACCACAGTCCTCAACATAACACAGTCATCAACACACCACAGTCCTAAATACACCACAGTCCTCAACACACCACAGTCCTCAACACACCACAGTCCTCAACATAACACAGTCCTCAACACACCACAGTCCTCAACACACCACAGTCCTCAACATAACACAGTCCTCAACACACCACAGTCCTCAACACACAGTCCTCAACACACCACAGTCCTCAACACAACACAGTCCTCAACACACCACAGTCCTCAACACAACACAGTCCTCAACACACCACAGTCCTCAACACACCACAGTCCTCAACACAACACAGTCCTCAACACACCACAGTCCTCAACATAACACAGTCCTCAACACACCACAGTCCTCAACACAACACAGTCCTCAACACACCACAGTCCTCAACACACCACAGTCCTCAACACAACACAGTCCTCAACACAACACAGTCCTCAACACAACCACAGTCCTCAACACACCACAGTCCTCAACACAACACAGTCCTCAACACACCACAGTCCTCAACACACCACAGTCCTCAACACACCACAGTCCTCAACACAACACAGTCCTCAACACACCACAGTCCTCAACACAACACAGTCCTCAACACACACAGTCCTCAACATACCACAGTCCTCAACACACCACAGTCCTCAACACACCACAGTCCTCAACACACCACAGTCCTCAACACAACACAGTCCTCAACATAACACAGTCCTCAACATACCACAGTCCTCAACACACCACAGTCCTCCAACACACCACAGTCCTCAACACAACACAGTCCTCAACACACCACAGTCCTCAACACAACACAGTCCTCAACACACCACAGTCCTCAACACACCACAGTCCTCAACACACCACAGTCCTCAACACAACACAGTCCTCAACACAACACAGTCCTCAACACACCGCAGTCCTCAACACAACACAGTCCTCAACACACCACAGTCCTCAACACAACACAGTCCTCAACACACCACAGTCCTCAACACACCACAGTCCTACAGCACACCACAGTCCTCAACACACCACAGTCCTCAACACACCACAGTCCTCAACACACCACAGTCCTCAACACAACACAGTCCTCAACACACCACAGTCCTCAACACACCACAGTCCTCAACACAGCACAGTCCTCAACACAACACAGTCCTCAACACACCACAGTCCTCAACACAAACACAGTCCTCAACACACCACAGTCCTCAACACACCACAGTCCTCAACACACCACAGTTCTCAACACAACACAGTCCTCAACACACCACAGTCCTACAACACACCACAGTCCTCAACACACCACAGTCCTCAACACAACACAGTCCTCAACACACCACAGTCCTCAACACACCACAGTCCTCAACACAGCACAGTCCTCAACACAACACAGTCCTCAACACACCACAGTCCTCAACACAACACAGTCCTCAACACACCACAGTCCTCAACACAACACAGTCCTCAACACACCACAGTCCTCAACACAACACAGTCCTCAACACAACACAGTCCTCAACTCACCACAGTCCTCAACACACCACAGTCCTCAACACACCACAGTCCTCAACACAACACAGTCCTCAACATAACACGTCCTCAACACAACACAGTCCTCAACACAACACAGTCCTCAACACACCACAGTCCTCAACACACCACAGTCCTCAACACAACACAGTCCTCAACACACCACAGTCCTCAACACACCACAGTCCTCAACACACCACAGTCCTCAACACACCACAGTCCTCAACACAACACGTCCTCACGCAACACAGTCCTCAACACACCACAGTCCTCAACACACCACAGTCCTCCAACACACCACAGTCCTCAACACCAACACAGTCCTCAACACACCACAGTTCTCAACCAACACAGTCCTCAACACACCACAGTCCTCAACATAACACAGTCCTCAACACCCGCGTCCTCAACACACCACAGTCCTCAACATAACACAGTCCTCAACACAACACAGTCCTCAACACACCACAGTCCTCAACACACCACAGTCCTCAACACACCACAGTCCTCAACACAACACAGTCCTCAACACACCACAGTCCTCAGCACACCACAGTCCTCAACACACCACAGCCCTCAACACAACACAGTCCTCAACACAACACAGTCCTCAACACAACACAGTCCTCCAACACACCACAGTCCTCAACAAACCACAGTCACTCAACAAACCCACAGTCCTCAACACACCACAGTTCTCAACACACCACAGTTCTCAACACAACACAGTCCTCAACACACCACAGTCCTCAACACACCACAGTCCTCAACATAACACAGTCCTCAACACACGCAGTCTCTCAACACACCACAGTCCTCAACACAACACAGTCCTCAACACAACACAGTCCTCAACACACCACAGTCCTCAACACACCACAGTCCTCAACACAACACAGTCCTCAACACACCACAGTCCTCAACACACCACAGTCCTACAACACACCACAGTCCTCAACACAACACAGTCCTACAACACACCACAGTCCTCAACACACCACAGTCCTCAACACAACACAGTCCTCAACGCACCACAGTCCTCAACACAACACAGTCCTCAACACACCACAGTCCTCAACACACCACAGTCCTCAACACACCACAGTCCTCAACACACCACAGTCCTCAACACACCACAGTCCTCAACACACACAGTCCTCAACTTACACAGTCCTCAACACACCACAGTCCTCAACACACCACAGTCCTCAACACACCACAGTCCTCAACACACCACAGTCCTCAACACAACACAGTCCTCAACACACCACGTCCTCAACACAACACAGTCCTCAACATAACACAGTCCTCAACACACCACAGTCCTCAACACACCACAGTCCTCAACACACCACAGTCCTCAACACACCAGTCCTCAACACACCACAGTCCTCAACACACCACAGTCCTCAACACAACACAGTCCTCAACACAACACAGTCCTACAACACACCACAGTCCTCAACACACCACAGTCCTCAACACACCACAGTCCTCAACACACCACAGTCCTCAACATACCACAGTCCTCAACACACCACAGTTCTCAACACACCACAGTCCTCAACACACCACAGTCCTCAACACACCACAGTCCTCAACATAACACAGTCCTCAACACAACACAGTCCTCAACACAGCACAGTCCTCAACACACCACAGTCCTCAACACACCACAGTCCTCAACACAACACAGTCCTCAACACACCACAGTCCTCAACACAACACAGTCCTCAACACACACACAGTCCTCAACACAACACAGTCCTCAACACACCACAGTCCTCAACATAACACAGTCCTCAACACACCACAGTCCTCAACACACCACAGTCCTCAACATAACACAGTCCTCAGCACACCACAGTCCTCAACACACCACAGTCCTCAACACAACACAGTCCTCAACACAACACAGTCCTCAACACACCACAGTCCTCAACACAACACAGTCCTCAACACAACACAGTCCTCAACACACCACAGTCCTCAACACACCACAGTCCTCAACACAACACAGTCCTCAACACAACACAGTCCTACAACACACCACAGTCCTCAACACAACACAGTCCTCAACACACCACAGTCCTCAACACACCACAGTCCTCAACACACCACAGTCCTCAACACACCACAGTCCTCAACACAACACAGTCCTCAACACACCACAGTCCTCAACACACCACAGTCCTCCAACACACCACAGTCCTCAACACAACACAGTCCTCAACACAACACAGTCCTCAACACACCACAGTCCTCAACACAACACAGTCCTCAACACACCACAGTCCTCAACATACCACAGTCCTCAACACACCACAGTCCTCAACACAACACAGTCCTCAACACAACACAGTCCTCAACACACCACAGTCCTCAACACAACACAGTCCTCAACACTAACACAGTCCTCAACACACCACAGTCCTCAACACACCACAGTCCTCAACACACCACAGTCCTCAACACAACACAGTCCTCAACACACCACAGTCCTACAACACAACACAGTCCTCAACATAACACAGTCCTCAACACACCACAGTCCTCAACACAACACAGTCCTCAACACAACACAGTCCTCAACACACCACAGTCCTCAACACAACACAGTCCTCAACACACCACAGTCCTCAACACAACACAGTCCTCAACACACCACAGTCCTCAACACACCACAGTCCTCAACACAACACAGTCCTCAACACAACACAGTCCTCAACACACCACAGTCCTCAACACACCACAGTCCTCAACACAACACAGTCCTACAACACACCACAGTCCTCAACATAACACAGTCCTCAACACACCACAGTCCTCAACACACCACAGTCCTCAACACACCACAGTCCTCAACACACCACAGTCCTCAACACAACACAGTCCTCAACACACCACAGTCCTCAACACACCACAGTCCTCAACACACCACAGTCCTCAACAAACCACAGTCCTCAACACACACAGTCCTCAACACAACACAGTCCTCAACACACCACAGTCCCTCAACATAACACAGTCCTCAACACACCACAGTCCTCAACACACACAGTCCTCAACACACCACAGTCCTCAACACAACACAGTCCTCAACACACCACAGTCCTCAACACAACACAGTCCTCAACACACCACAGTCCTCAACACAACACAGTCCTCAACACACCACAGTCCTCAACACAACACAGTCCTCAACACACCACAGTCCTCAACACACCACAGTCCTCAACACAACACAGTCCTCAACACACCACAGTCCTCAACACACCACAGTCCTCAACACAACACAGTCCTCAACACACCACAGTCCTCCAACACACCACAGTCCTCAACACACCACAGTCCTCAACACACCACAGTCCTCAACACAACACAGTCCTCAACACAACACAGTCCTCAGCACAGCACAGTCCTCAACACACCACAGTCCTCAACACACCACAGTCCTCAACACAACACAGTTCCTCAACACACCACAGTCCTCCAACACAACACAGTCCTCAACACACCACAGTCCTCAACACAACACAGTCCTCAACACAGCACAGTCCTCAACACACCACAGTCCTCAACACACCACAGTCCTCAACACAACACAGTCCTCAACACACCACAGTCCTCAACACAACACAGTCCTCAACATAACACAGTCCTCAACACACCACAGTCCTCAACACAACACAGTCCTCAACACAACACGGTCCTCAACACAACACAGTCCTCAACACACCACAGTCCTCAACACACCACAGTCCTCAACACACCACAGTTCTCAACACACCACAGTCCTCAACACACCACAGTCCTCAACACACCACAGTCCTCAACATAACACAGTCCTCAACACAACACAGTCCTCAACACACCACAGTCCTCAACACACCACAGTCCTCAACACACCACAGTCCTCAACACAACACAGTCCTCAACACACCACAGTCCTCAACACACCACAGTCCTCAACACAACACAGTCCTCAACACACCACAGTCCTCAACACATCCACACAGTCCTCAACACAACACAGTCCTCAACACAACACAGTCCTCAACACACCACAGTCCTCAACACAACACAGTCCTCAACACAACACAGTCCTCAACACACCACAGTCCTCAACACAACACAGTCCTCAACACAACACAGTCCTCAACACACCACAGTCCTCAACACACCACAGTCCTCAACACAACACAGTCCTCAACACACCACAGTCCTACAACACACCACAGTCCTCAACACAACACAGTCCTCAACACACCACAGTCCTCAACACAACACAGTCCTCAACACACCACAGTCCTCAACACACCACAGTCCTCCAACACAACACAGTCCTCAACACACCACAGTCCTCAACACAACACAGTCCTCAACACACCACAGTCCTCAACACAACACAGTCCTCAACACACCACAGTCCTCAACACACCACAGTCCTCAACACAACACAGTCCTCAACACAACACAGTCCTCAACACACCACAGTCCTCAACACACCACAGTCCTCAACACACCACAGTCCTCAACATAACACAGTCCTACAACACACCACAGTCCTCAACACAACACAGTCCTCAACACACCACAGTCCTCAACACAACACAGTCCTCAACACACCACAGTCCTCAACATAACACAGTCCTCAACACACCACAGTCCTCAACACAACACAGTCCTCAACACCTACCACAGTCCTCAACACACCACAGTCCTCAACACACCACAGTCCTCAACATAACACAGTCCTCAACACAACACAGTCCTCAACACAACACAGTCCTCAACACACCACAGTCCTCAACACAACACAGTCCTCAACACAACACAGTCCTCAACACACCACAGTCCTCAACACACCACAGTCCTCAACACACCACAGTCCTCAACACAACACAGTCCTCAACACACCACAGTCCTCAACACACCACAGTCCTCAACACAACACAGTCCTCAACACACCACAGTCCTCAACACACCACAGTCCTCAACACAACACAGTCCTCAACACACCACAGTCCTCAACACACAGTCCTCAACACAACACAGTCCTCAACACAACACAGTCCTCAACACACCACAGTCCTCAACACAACACAGTCCTCAACACAACACAGTCCTCAACACAACACAGTCCTCAACACAACACAGTCCTCAACACACCACAGTCCTCAACACAACACAGTCCTCAACACACCACAGTCCTCAACACACCACAGTCCTCAACACACCACAGTCCTCAACACACACAGTCCTCAACACACCACAGTCCTCAACACACCACAGTCCTCAACACACCACAGTCCTCAACACAACACAGTCCTCAACACACCACAGTCCTCAACACACAGTCCTCAACACACCACAGTCCTCAACACAACACAGTCCTCAACACAACACAGTCCTCAACACACCACAGTCCTCAACACACCACAGTCCTCAACACACACAGTCCTCAACACAACACAGTCCTCAACACAACACAGTCCTCAACACACCACAGTCCTCAACACAACACAGTCCTCAACACACCACAGTCCTCAACACACCACAGTCCTCAACACAACACAGTCCTCAACACACCACAGTCCTCAACACACCACAGTCCTCAACACACCACAGTTCTCAACACACCACAGTCCTCAACACAACACAGTCCTCAACACACCACAGTCCTCAACACACCACAGTCCTCAACACAACACAGTCCTCAACACACCACAGTCCTCAACACAACACAGTCCTCAACACACCACAGTCCTCAACACAACACAGTCCTCAACACACCACAGTCCTCAACATACCACAGTCCTCAACACACCACAGTCCTCAACACACCACAGTCCTCAACACAACCACAGTCCTCCACACACAGTCCTCAACACAACACAGTCCTCAACACAACACAGTCCTCAACACAACACAGTCCTCAACACACCACAGTCCTCAACACAACACAGTCCTCAACACAACACAGTCCTCAACACAACACAGTCCTCAACACACCACAGTCCTCAACACAACACAGTCCTCAACACACCACAGTCCTCAACACAACACAGTCCTCAACACAACACAGTCCTCAACACAACACAGTCCTCAACACACCACAGTCCTCAACATAACACAGTCCCTCAACACACCACAGTCCTCAACACACCACAGTCCTCAACACAACACAGTCCTCAACACAACCACAGTCCTCAACACACCACAGTCCTCAACACAACACAGTCCTCAACACAACCACAGTCCTCAACACACCACAGTCCTCAACACACCACAGTCCTCAACACAACACAGTCCTCAACACACCACAGTTCTCAACACAACACAGTCCTCAACACACCACAGTCCTCAACACACCACAGTCCTCAACACAACACAGTCCTCAACACAACACAGTCCTCAACACAACACAGTCCTCAACACACCACAGTCCTCAACACACCACAGTCCTCAACACAACACAGTCCTCAACACACCACAGTCCTCAACATAACACAGTTCTCAACACAACACAGTCCTCAACACACCACAGTCCTCAACACAACACAGTCCTCAACACAACACAGTCCTCAACACACCACAGTCCTCAACACAACACAGTCCTCAACACACCACAGTCCTCAACACACCACAGTCCTCAACACAACACAGTCCTCAACACACCACAGTCCTCAACACAACACAGTCCTCAACACACCACAGTCCTCAACACAACACAGTCCTCAACACACCACAGTCCTCAACAACCACAGTCCTCAACACACCACAGTCCTCAACACACCACAGTCCTCAACACACCACAGTCCTCAACATAACACAGTCCTCAACACACCACAGTCCTCAACACACCACAGTCCTCCAACATAACACAGTCCTCAACACAACACAGTCCTCAACACAACACAGTCCTCAACACAACACAGTCCTCAACACACCACAGTCCTCAACACAACACAGTCCTCAACACAACACAGTCCTCAACACAACACAGTCCTCAACACACCACAGTCCTCAACACACCACAGTCCTCAACACAACACAGTCCTCAACACACCACAGTCCTCAACACAACACAGTCCTCAACACACCACAGTCCTCAACACAACACAGTCCTCAACACACCACAGTCCTCAACACAACACAGTCCTCAACACAACACAGTCCTCAACACACCACAGTCCTCAACACAACACAGTCCTCAACACAACACAGTCCTCAACACAACACAGTCCTCAACACAACACAGTCCTCAACACAACCACAGTCCTCAACACAACACAGTCCTCAACAACACAGTTCCCCAACACACCACAGTCCTCAACACACCACAGTCCTCAACATACCACAGTCCTCAACACAACACAGTCCTCAACACAACACAGTCCTCAACACACCACAGTCCTCAACACACCACAGTCCTCAACACAACACAGTCCTCAACACAACACAGTCCTCAACACAACACAGTCCTCAACACAACACAGTCCTCAACACAACACAGTCCTCAACACACCACAGTCCTCAACACACCACAGTCCTCAACACAACACAGTCCTCAACACAACACAGTCCTCAACACAACACAGTCCTCAACACACACAGTCCTCAACATAACACAGTCCTCAACACAACACAGTCCTCAACACACCACAGTCCTCAACACACCACAGTCCTCAACACAACACAGTCCTCAACACAACCACAGTCCTCAACACAACACAGTCCTCAACACAACACAGTCCTCAACACAACACAGTCCTCAACACACCACAGTCCTCAACACACCACAGTCCTCAACACAACACAGTCCTCAACACAACACAGTCCTCAACACAACACAGTCCTCAACACAACACAGTCCTCAACACAACACAGTCCTCAACACACCACAGTCCTCAACACAACACAGTCCTCAACACAACACAGTCCTCAACACACCACAGTCCTCAACACACCACAGTTCTCAACACAACACAGTCCTCAACACACCACAGTCCTCAACATACACAGTCCTCAACACAACACAGTCCTCAACACAACACAGTCCTCAACACAACACAGTCCTCAACACACCACAGTCCTCAACACACCACAGTCCTCAACACAACACAGTCCTCAACACAACACAGTCCTCAACACACCACAGTCCTCAACATAACACAGTCCTCAACACAACACAGTCCTCAACACAACACAGTCCTCAACACACCACAGTCCTCAACATAACACAGTCCTCAACACACCACAGTCCTCAACACAACACAGTCCTCAACACAACACAGTCCTCAACACAACACAGTCCTCAACACACCACAGTCACAACAACACACAGTCCTCAACATAACACAGTCCTACAACACAACACAGTCCTCAACACAACACAGTCCTCAACACAACACAGTCCTCAACACAACACAGTCCTCAACACACCACAGTCCTCAACACAACACAGTCCTCAACATACCACAGTCCTCAACACACCACAGTCCTCAACACACCACAGTCCTCAACATAACACAGTCCTCAACACACCACAGTCCTCAACATACCACAGTCCTCAACACACCACAGTCCTCAACACAACACAGTCCTCAACACAACACAGTCCTCAACATAACACAGTCCTCAACACACCACAGTCCTCAACATAACACAGTCCTCAACACACCACAGTCCAACAACACACCACAGTCCTCAACACAACACAGTCCTCAACACAACACAGTCCTCAACACAACACAGTCCTCAACACAACACAGTCCTCAACATAACACAGTCCTCAACACAACACAGTCCTCAACACAACACAGTCCTCAACACACCACAGTCCTCAACACAACACAGTCCTCAACAAACCACAGTTCTCAACACAACACAGTCCTCAACACAACACAGTCCTCAAAACAACACAGTCCTCAACACACCACAGTCCAACAACACATCACAGTCCAACAACACAACACAGTCCTCAACACAACACAGTCCTCAACACAACACAGTCCTCAACATAACACAGTCCTCAACATAACACAGTCCTCAACACACCACAGTCCTCAACACACCACAGTCCAACAACACAACACAGTCCTCAACACAACACAGTCCTCAACACACCA
Organism: Salmo salar; assembly: GCF_905237065.1. NCBI lineage: Eukaryota > Metazoa > Chordata > Actinopteri > Salmoniformes > Salmonidae > Salmo > Salmo salar. The sequence continues at coordinate 332,824 of NC_059456.1, forward strand.
CAGTCCTACACACAACACAGTTCTCAACACAACACAGTCATCAACACACCACAGTCCTACAACACAACACAGTTCTCAACACAACACAGTCCTCAACACAACACAGTCCTCAACACAACACAGTCCTCAACACACCACAGTCCTCAACACACCACAGTCCTCAACACAACACAGTCCTCAACACAACACAGTCCTCAACATAACACAGTCCTCAACATAACACAGTCCTCAACACAACACAGTCCTCAACACAACACAGTCCTCAACACACCACAGTCCTCAACATAACACAGTCCTCAACACAACACAGTCCTCAACATAACACAGTCCTCACCACAACACAGTCCTCAACACAACAGTCCTCAACACACCACAGTCAAACAACACAACAGTCCTCAACATAACACAGTCCTACAACACAACACAGTCCTCAACACAACACAGTCCTCAACACAACACAGTCCTCAACACACCACAGTCCTCAACACACCACAGTCCTCAACACAACACAGTCCTCAACACACCACAGTCCTACAACACAACACAGTTCTCAACACAACACAGTCATCAACACACCACAGTCCTACAACACAAAACAGTTCTCAACACAACACAGTCCTCAACACAACAGTCCTCAACACAACAGTCCTCAACACAACACAGTCCTCAACACAACACAGTCCTCAGCACAACACAGTTCTCAACACACCACAGTCCTCAACACACCACAGTCCTATAACACAACACATTCCTCAACACAACAGTCCGCAACATAGCACAGTCCTCAACATAACAGTTCTCAACACACCACAGTTCTCAACATCACACAGTCCTCAACACACCAAAGTTCTCAACACAACACAGTCCTCAACATAACACAGTCCTCAACATAACACAGTCCTCAACACAACACAGTCCTCAACAAACAACAGTTCTCAACACACAACAGCTCTCAACACAACACAGTTCTCAACATAACACAGTCTTCAACACAACACAGTCCTACAACGCACCACAGTCCTCAACATAACACGGTCCTCAACACAACACAGTTCTCAACACACCACAGTCATCAACACAACACAGTCCTCAACACACCACAGTCCTCAACAAACCACAGTCCTCAACACACCACAATTCTCAACACACCACAGTCCTCAACACACCACAGTCCTACAACACACCACAGTCCTACAACATAACACAGTCCTACAACACACCACAGTTCTCAGCACACCACAGTCCTCAACACAACACAGTCCTCAACACACCACAGTCCTCAACATAACAAAGTCCTCAACACACCACAGTCCTCAATACACCACAGTCCTCCACAAACCACAGTTCTCAACACACCACAGTCCTCAACACAATACAGTCCTCAACACACCACAGTCCTCAACAAACCACAGTCCTCAACACACCACAGTTCTCAAAAATCCACAGTCCTCAACCCACCACAGTCCTACAACACACTACAGTCCTACAACATAACACAGTCCTACAACACACCACAGTTCTCAACACACCACAGTCCTCAACACACCACAGTCCTCAACACAACACAGTCCTCAACACACCACAGTCCTCAACACAACACAGTCCTCAACACACCACAGTCCTCAACATAACACAGTCATCAAAACACCACAGTCCTCAATACACCACAGTCCTCAACTAACCACAGTTCTCAACACAACACAGTCCTCAACACAACACAGTCCTCAACACACCACAGTCCTCAAAACAACACAGTCCTCAACACACCACAGTCCTACACACAACACAGTTCTCAACACAACACAGTCATCAACACACCACAGTCCTGCAACACAACACAGTTCTCAACACAACACAGTCCTCAACACATCAATCTTCAACACAACACAGTCCTCAACACAACACAGTCCTCAGCACAACTCAGTTCTCAACACACCACAGTCCTCAACACACCACAGTCCTATAACACAGCACAGTTCTCAACACAACACAGTCCTCAACACAACAGTCTTCAACACACCACAGTCCAACAACACAACAGTCCGCAACATAGCACTGTCCTCAACATAACAGTTCTCAACACATCACAGTTCTCAACATCACACAGTTCTCCAACACACCAAAGTCCTCAATATAACACAGTCCTCAACATAACACAGTCCTCAACACAACACAGTCCTCAACAAACCACAGTTCTAAACACACCACAGTCCTCAACATAACACAGTCCTACAACACACCACAGTCCTCAACAAACCACAGTTCTCAACACACCACAGTCCTCAACACAACACAGTCCAAAACACACCTCAGTCCTCAACAAACCACAGTCCTAAACACACCACAGTTCTCAAAAATCCACAGTCCTCAACCCACCACAGTCCTACAACACACCACAGTCCTACAACATAACACAGTCCTACAACACACCACAGTTCTCAAATCACCACAGTCCTCAACACACCACAGTAATCAACACAACACAGTCCTCAACACACCACAGTCCTCAAAATAACACAGTCATCAACACACCACAGTCCTCAATACACCACAGTCCTCAACAAACCACAGTTCTCAACATAACACAGTCCTCAACACACCACAGTCCTCAACACACCACAGTACTCAACAAACCACTGTTCTCAACACAAAACAGTCCTCAACACAACACAGTCCTCAACACACCACAGTCCACAACACACCACAGTCCTCAACACAACACAGTCCTCAACACACCACAGTCCTACACACAACACAGTTTCTCAACACAACACAGTCCTCAACACAACAGTCCTCAACACAACAAAGTCCTCAACACAACACAGTCCTGAGCACAACACAGTTCTCAACACACCACAGTCCTCAACACACCACAGTCCTATAACACAACACAGTTCTCAACACAACACAGTCCTCAACACAACAGTCTTCAACACACCACAGACCAACAACACAACAGTCCGCAACATAGCACAGTCCTCAACATATCAGTTCTCAACACACCAAAGTTCTCAACATCACACAGTCCTCAACACACCAAAGTCCTCAACACAACACAGTCCTCAACATAACACAGTCCTCAACATAACACAGTCCTCAACACAACACAGTCCTCAACACACCACAGTTCTAAACACACCACAGTCCTCAACATAAAACAGTCCTACAACACACCACAGTCCTCAACATAACACAGTTCTCAACACAACACAGTCCTCAACACACCACAGTCCTCAACACACCACAGTCCTCAACATAACACAGTCCTCAACACAACACAGTCCTCAACATAACACAGTCCTCAACATAACACAGTCCTCAACACAACACAGTCCTCAACACAACACAGTCCTCAACACACCACAGTCCTCAACATAACACAGTCCTCAACACAACACAGTCCTCAACATAACACAGTCCTCACCACAACACAGTCCTCAACACAACAGTCCTCAACACACCACAGTCAAACAACACAACAGTACTCAACATAACACAGTCCTACAACATAACAAAGTCCTCAACACAACACAGTCCTCAACACAACACAGTCCTCAACACAACACAGTCCTCAACACAACACAGTCCTCAACACACCACAGTTCTCAACATAACACAGTCCTACAACACACCACAGTCCTCAACACACCACAGTCCTCAACATAACACAGTCCTCAACATAACACAGTCCTCAACATACCACAGTCCTACAACACACCACAGTCCTGAACACAACACAGTCCTCAACACAACACAGTCCTACAACATAACACAGTCCTCAACACAACACAGTCCTCAACATAACACAGTCCTCAACACACCACAGTCCAACAACACACCACAGTCCAACAACACAACACAGTCCTCAACACAACACAGTCCTCAACACAACACAGTCCTCAACACAACACATTCCTCAAAATAACACAGTCCTCAACATTACACAGTCCTCAACACACCACAGTCCTCAACACACCATAGTCCAACAACACAACACAGTCCTCAACAAACCACAGTTCTCAACACAACACAGTCCTCAACACAACACAGTCCTCAACACAACACAGTCCTCAACAAACCACAGTCCAACAACACATCACAGTCCAACAACACAACACAGTCCTCAACACAACACAGTCCTCAACACAACACAGTACTCAACACAACACAGTCGTCAACATAACACAGTCCTCAGCACACACAGTTCCCAACACAACACAGTCCTCAACACACCACAGTCCTCAACACAACAGTTCCCAACTCAACACAGTCCTACAACACACCACAGTTCTCCAACACAACACAGTCCTCAACACACCACAGTCCTCAACACACACAGTTCCCAACACAACACAGTCCTACAACACACCACAGTTCCTCAACACAACACAGTCCTCAGCACACCACAGTCCTCAACACACCACAGTCCTAAACACACCACAGTCCTACAACACACCACAGTCCTCAACACACCACAGTCCTCAACACACCACAGTCCTCAACATAACACAGTCCTCAACAAACCACAGTCCTCAACACAACACAGTCCTCAACACACCACAGTCCTACAACACAACACAGTCCTCAACAAACCACAGTTCTCAACACAACACAGTCCTCAACACAACACAGTCCTCAACAAACCAGAGTTCTCAACACAACACAGTCCTCAACACAACACAGTCCTCAACAAACCACAGTTCTCAACACAACACAGTCCTCAACACACCACAGTCCAACAACACAACACAGTACTCAACAAACCACAGTTTCTCAACACAACACAGTCCTCAACACAACACAATCCTCAACACACCACAGTCCTCAACACACCACAGTCCTAAACACACCACAGTCCTACAACACACCACAGTCCTCAACACACCACAGTCCTCAACACACCACAGTCCTCAACAAACCACAGTTCTCCACATAACACAGTTCTCAACACAACACAGTCCTCAACACAACACAGTCCTCAACATAACACAGTCCTCAACACAACACAGTCCTCAACACAACACAGTCCTCAACACACCACAGTCCTCAACATAACACAGTCCTCAACACAACACAGTCCTCAACACACCACAGTCCTACAACACAACACAGTTCTCAACACAACACAGTCCTCAACACAACACAGTCCTCAACACACCACAGTCCTCAACACACCACAGTCCTCAACACAACACAGTCCTCAACACACCACAGTTCTCAACACACCACAGTCCTCAACACAACACAGTCCTCAACACAACACAGTCCTCAACACACCACAGTCCAACAACACACCACAGTCCTCAACACAACACAGTCCTCAACACAACACAGTCCTCAACACAACACAGTACTCAACACAACACAGTCGTCAACATAACACAGTCCTCAGCACAACAGTTCCCAACACAACACAGTCCTCAACACACCACAGTCCTCAACACAACAGTTCCTCAACACAACACAGTCCTACAACACACCACAGTTTCCAACACAACACAGTCCTCAACACACCACAGTCCTCCACAAACAGTTCCCAACACAACACAGTCCTACAACACACCACAGTTCCCAACACAACACAGTCCTCAGCACACCACAGTCCTCAACACACCACAGTCCTAAACACACCACAGTCCTACAACACACCACAGTCCTCAACACACCACAGTCTTCAACACACCACAGTCCTCAACATAACACAGTCCTCAACAAACCACAGTTCTCAACACAACACAGTCCTCAACACACCACAGTCCAACAACACAACACAGTAATCAACAAACCACAGTTCTCAACACAACACAGTCCTCAACACAACACAGTCCTCAACAAACCACAGTTCTCAACACAACACAGTCCTCAACACACCACAGTCCAACAACACAACACAGTAATCAACAAACCACAGTTCTCAACACAACACAGTCCTCAACACAACACAATCCTCAACACACCACAGTCCTCAACACACCACAGTCCTAAACACACCACAGTCCTACAACACACCACAGTCCTCAACACACCACAGTCCTCAACACACCACAGTCCTCAACAAACCACAGTTCTCCACATAACACAGTTCTCAACACAACACAGTCCTCAACACAACACAGTTCTCAACATAACAGAGTCCTCAACACACCACAGTCCTCAACATAACACAGTCCTCAACACACCAGAGTTCACAACATAACACAGTCCTCAACACAACAAAGTCCTCAACACAACACAGTCCTCAACATAACACAGTCCTAAACACAACACAGTCCTCAACAAACCACAGTTCTCAACATAAAACAGTCCTCAACAAACCACAGTTCTCAACACAACACAGTCCTCAACACAACACAGTCCTCAACACACCACAGTCCAACAACACACCACAGTCCAACAACACACCACAGTCCTCAACACAACACAGTCCTCAACACAACACAGTACTCAACACAACACAGTCGTCAACATAACACAGTCCTCAGCACAACAGTTCCCAACACAACACAGTCCTCAACACACCACAGTCCTCAACACAACAGTTCCCAACACAACACAGTCCTACAACACACCACAGTCCAACAACACACCAGAGTTCACAACATATAACAGTCCTCAACACAACAAAGTCCTCAACACAACACAGTCCTCAACATAACACAGTCCTAAACACAACACAGTCCTCAACAAACCACAGTTCTCAACATAAAACAGTCCTCAACAAACCACAGTTCTCAACACAACACAGTCCACAACACACCACAGTCCAACAACACAACACAGTCCTCAACAAACCACAGTTCTCAACACAACACAGTCCTCAACACAACACAGTCCTCAACACAACACAGTCCTCAACACACCACAGTCCAACAACACACCACAGTCCAACAACACACCACAGTCCTCAACACAACACAGTCCTCAACACAACACAGTACTCAACACAACACAGTCGTCAACATAACACAGTCCTCAGCACAACAGTTCCCAACACAACACAGTCCTCAACACACCACAGTCCTCAACACAACACAGTCCTCAACACACCACAGTCCTACAACACACCACAGTTCCCAACACAACACAGTCCTCAACACACCACAGTCCTAAACACACCACAGTCCTACAACACACCACAGTCCTCAACACACCACAGTTCTCCACATAACACAGTCCTCAACACACCACAGTCCTCAACACAACACAGTCGTCAACATAACACAGTCCTCAGCACAACAGTTCCCAACACAACACAGTCCTCAACACACCACAGTCCTCAACACAACAGTTCCCAACACAACACAGTCCTACAACACACCACAGTTCCCAACACAACACAGTCCTCAACACACCACAGTCCTCAAGACACCACAGTCCTAAACACACCACAGTCCTACAACACACCACAGTCCTCAACACACCACAGTCCTCAACACACCACAGTCCTCAACAAACCACAGTTCTCCACATAACACAGTCCTCAACACACCACAGTCCTCAACACACCACAGTCTTCAACACACCACAGTCCTCAACATAACACAGTCCTCAACACACCAGAGTTCTCAACATAACACAGTCCTCAACACAACACAGTCCTCAACACAACACAGTCCTCAACACAACACAGTCCTCAACATAACACAGTCCTAAACAAACCACAGTTCTCCACATAACACAGTCCTCAACACACCACAGTCCTCAACACACCACAGTCTTCAACACACCACAGTCCTCAACATAACAAAGTCCTCAACACACCAGAGTTCTCAACATAACACAGTCCTCAACACAACACAGTCCTCAACACAACACAGTCCTCAACACAACACAGTCCTCAACACAACACAGTCCTCAACAAACCACAGTTCTCAACATAAAACAGTCCTCAACAAACCACAGTTCTCAACACAACACAGTCCTCAACATAACACAGTTCTCAACACAACACAGTCCTACAACACACCACAGTCCTACAACACAACACAGTTCTCAACACAACACTGTTCTCAACACACCACAGTCCTCAACACAACACAGTCCTCAACACAACACAGTCCTCAACATAACACAGTCCTCAACACAACACAGTCCTCAACACAACACAGTCCTCAACACACCACAGTCCTCAGCATAACACATGCCTCAACACAACACAGTCCTCAACACACCACAGTACTACAACACAACATAGTTCTCAACACAACACAGTCCTCAACACAACAGTCCTCAACACAACACAGTCCTCAACACAACACAGTCCTCAACACAACACAGTCCTCAACACAACACAGTCCTCAACACAACAGTCCTCAACACACCACAGTCCTCAACACAACACAGTCCTCAACACACCACAGTCCAACAACACAATACAGTCCTCAACATAACACAGTCCTCAACACAACACAGTCCTCAACACAACACAGTCCTCAACACAACAGTCCTCAACACTCACACAGTCCTCAACACAACACAGTCCTCAACACACCACAGTCCTACAACAAATCACAGTTCTCAACACAACACAGTCCAACAACACAATACAGTCCTCAACATAACACAGTCCAACAACACAACAGTGCTAAACATAACACAGTCCTCAACATAACAGTCCTCAACATAACACAGTCCTCAACACACCACAGTTCTCAACATAACACAGTCCTAATCATAACACAGTCCTCAACATAACACAGTCCCCAACATAACACAGTCATCAACACACCACAGTCCTCAACACACCACAGTCCAACAACACAATACAGTCCTCAACATAACACAGTCCTCAACAGAACACAGTCCTCAACACAACACAGTCCTCAACACAACAGTCCTCAACACACACACAGTCCTCAACACAACACAGTCCTCAACACACCACAGTCCTACAACAAATCACAGTTCTCAACACAACACAGTCCTCAACACAACACAGTCCTCAACACACCACAGTCTCAACAACACAACAGTCCTAAACAACACAGTCCTCAACATAACAGTCCTCAACACAACACAGTCCTCAACACACCACAGTTCTCAACATAACACAGTCCTAATCACAACACAGTCCTCAACATAACACAGTCCTCAACACACCACAGTCCTCAACACACCACAGTCCTCAACATAACACAGTCCTCAACACAACACAGTCCTCAACACACCACAGTCCTACAACACACCATTCTCAACAAACCACAGTCCTCAACAAACAACAGTTTCTCAACACAACACAGTTCTCAACATAACACAGTCTTCAACACAACACATTTCTACAACACACCACAGTCCTCAACATAACACAGTCCTCAACACAACACAGTTCTCAACACACCACAGTCCTCAACACAACACAGTCCTCAACACACCACAGTCCTCAACAAACCACAGTCCTCAACACACCACAGTCCTCAACACACCACAGTCCTACAACACACCACAGTCCTACAACATAACACAGTCCTACAATACACCACAGTTCTCAACACACCACAGTCCTCAACACAACACAGTCCTCAACACACCACAGTCCTCAAGATAACACAGTCCTCAACACACCACAGTCCTGAATACACCACAGTCCTCAACATAACACAGTCCTCAACACAACACAGTCCTCAACACACCACAGTCCTCAACATAACACAGTCCTCAACACAACACAGTCCTCAACATAACACAGTCCTCACCACAACACAGTCCTCAACACAACAGTCCTCAACACACCACAGTCAAACAACACAACAGTCCTCAACATAACACAGTCCTACAACACAACAAAGTCCTCAACACAACACAGTCCTCAACACAACACAGTCCTCAACACAACACAGTCCTCAACACAACACAGTCCTCAACACACCACAGTTCTCAACATAACACAGTCCTACAACACACCACAGTCCTCAACACACCACAGTCCTCAACATAACACAGTCCTCAACATAACACAGTCCTCAACATACCACAGTCCTACAACACACCACAGTCCTGAACACAACACAGTCCTCAACACAACACAGTCCTACAACACAACACAGTCCTCAACACAACACAGTCCTCAACACACCACAGTTCTCAACACAACACAGTCCTCAACACACCACAGTCCTCAACACAACACAGTCCTCAACACAACACAGTCCTCAACACAACACAGTCCTCAACACAACACATTCCTCAACATAACACAGTCCTCAACACAACACAGTCCTCAACACACCACAGTCCTCAACACAACACAGTCCAACAACACAACACAGTCCTCAACAAACCACAGTTCTCAACACAACACAGTCCTCAACACAACACAGTCCTCAACACAACACAGTCCTCAACACACCACAGTCCAACAACACATCACAGTCCAACAACACAACACAGTCCTCAACACAACACAGTACTCAACACAACACAGTACTCAACACAACACATTTCTACAACACACCACAGTCCTCAACATAACACAGTCCTCAACACAACACAGTTCTCAACACACCACAGTCCTCAACACAACACAGTCCTCAACACACCACAGTCCTCAACAAACCACAGTCCTCAACACACCACAGTCCTCAACACACCACAGTCCTACAACACACCACAGTCCTACAACATAACACAGTCCTACAACACACCACAGTTCTCAACACACCACAGTCCTCAACACAACACAGTCCTCAACACACCACAGTCCTCAAGATAACACAGTCCTCAACACACCACAGTCCTGAATACACCACAGTCCTCAACATAACACAGTCCTCAACACAACACAGTCCTCAACACACCACAGTCCTCAACATAACACAGTCCTCAACACAACACAGTCCTCAACATAACACAGTCCTCACCACAACACAGTCCTCAACACAACAGTCCTCAACACACCACAGTCAAACAACACACACAGTCCTCAACATAACACAGTCCTACAACACAACACAGTCCTCAACACAACACAGTCCTCAACACAACACAGTCCTCAACATAACACAGTCCTCAACATAACACAGTCCTCAACACACCACAGTCCTCAACACACCACAGTCCTACAACACAACACAGTCCTCAACAAACCACAGTTCTCAACACAACACAGTCCTCAACACAACACAGTCCTCAACACAACACAGTCCTCAACACACCACAGTCCTCAACACACCACAGTCCAACAACACAACACAGTCCTCAACACAACACAGTCCTCAACACAACACAGTCCTCAACACAACACATTTCTACAACACACCACAGTCCTCAACATAACACAGTCCTCAACACAACACAGTTCTCAACACACCACAGTCCTCAACACAACACAGTCCTCAACACACCACAGTCCTCAACAAACCACAGTCCTCAACACACCACAGTCCTCAACACACCACAGTCCTACAACACACCACAGTCCTACAACATAACACAGTCCTACAATACACCACAGTTCTCAACACACCACAGTCCTCAACACAACACAGTCCTCAACACACCACAGTCCTCAAGATAACACAGTCCTCAACACACCACAGTCCTGAATACACCACAGTCCTCAACACAACACAGTCCTCAACACAACACAGTCCTCAACACAACACAGTCCTCAACATAACACAGTCCTCAACATAACACAGTCCTCAACATAACACAGTCCTACAACACAACACAGTTCTCAACACAAAAGTCCTCAACACACCACAGTCAAACAACACAACAGTCCTCAACATAACACAGTCCTACAACACAACACAGTCCTCAACACAACACAGTCCTCAACACAACACAGTCCTCAACACAACACAGTCCTCAACACAACACAGTCCTCAACACACCACAGTTCTCAACATAACACAGTCCTACAACACACCACAGTCCTCAACACACCACAGTCCTCAACATAACACAGTCCTCAACATAACACAGTCCTCAACATACCACAGTCCTACAACACACCACAGTCCTGAACACAACACAGTCCTCAACACAACACAGTCCTACAACATAACATAGTCCTCAACACAACACAGTCCTCAACATAACACAGTCCTCAACACACCACAGTCCAACAACACACCACAGTCCTCAACACAACACAGTCCTCAACACAACACAGTCCTCAACACAACACAGTCCTCAACACAACACAGTTCCTCAACATAACACAGTCCTCAACACAACACAGTCCTCAACACACCACAGTCCTCAACACACCACAGTCCACAACACAACACAGTCCTCAACAAACCACAGTTCTCAACACAACACAGTCCTCAACACAACACAGTCCTCAACACAACACAGTCCTCAACACACCACAGTCCACAACACACCACAGTCCAACAACACAACACAGTCCTCAACACAACACAGTACTCAACACAACACAGTACTCAACACAACACATTTCTACAACACACCACAGTCCTCAACATAACACAGTCCTCAACACAACACAGTTCTCAACACACCACAGTCCTCAACACAACACAGTCCTCAACACACCACAGTCCTCAACAAACCACAGTCCTCAACACACCACAGTCCTCAACACACCACAGTCCTACAACACACCACAGTCCTACAACATAACACAGTCCTACAATACACCACAGTTCTCAACACACCACAGTCCTCAACACAACACAGTCCTCAACACACCACAGTCCTCAAGATAACACAGTCCTCAACACACCACAGTCCTGAACACACCACAGTCCTCAACATAACACAGTCCTCAACACAACACAGTCCTCAACACACCACAGTCCTCAACATAACACAGTCCTCAACACAACACAGTCCTCAACATAACACAGTCCTCAACACAACACAGTCCTCAACACAACAGTCCTCAACACACCACAGTCAAACAACACAACAGTCCTCAACATAACACAGTCCTACAACACAACACAGTCCTCAACACAACACAGTCCTCAACACAACACAGTCCTCAACACAACACAGTCCTCAACACACCACAGTCCTCAACACACCACAGTCCTCAACATAACACAGTCCTCAACACACCACAGTCCTCAACACACCACAGTCCTACAACATAACACAGTCCTACAACACACCACAGTTCTCAACACACCACAGTCCTCAACACAACACAGTCCTCAACACACCACAGTCCTCAAGACAACACAGTCCTCAACACACCACAGTCCTGAATACACCACAGTCCTCAACATAACACAGTCCTCAACACAACACAGTCCTCAACACACCACAGTCCTCAACATAACACAGTCCTCAACACAACACAGTCCTCAACATAACACAGTCCTCACCACAACACAGTCCTCAACACAACAGTCCTCAACACACCACAGTCAAACAACACAACAGTCCTCAACATAACACAGTCCTACAACATAACAAAGTCCTCAACACAACACAGTCCTCAACACAACACAGTCCTCAACACAACACAGTCCTCAACACAACACAGTCCTCAACACACCACAGTTCTCAACATAACACAGTCCTACAACACACCACAGTCCTCAACACACCACAGTCCTCAACATAACACAGTCCTCAACATAACACAGTCCTCAACATACCACAGTCCTACAACACACCACAGTCCTGAACACAACACAGTCCTCAACACAACACAGTCCTACAACATAACACAGTCCTCAACACAACACAGTCCTCAACATAACACAGTCCTCAACACACCACAGTCCTACAACACACCACAGTCCAACAACACAACACAGTCCTCAACACAACACAGTCCTCAACACAACACAGTCCTCAACACAACACATTCCTCAACATAACACAGTCCTCAACATAACACAGTCCTCAACACACCACAGTCCTCAACACACCACAGTCCAACAACACAACACAGTCCTCAACAAACCACAGTTCTCAACACAACACAGTCCTCAACACAACACAGTCCTCAACACAACACAGTCCTCAACACACCACAGTCCAACAACACATCACAGTCCAACAACACAACACAGTCCTCAACACAACACAGTACTCAACACAACACAGTACTCAACACAACACAGTCGTCAACATAACACAGTCCTCAGCACAACAGTTCCCAACACAACACAGTCCTCAACACACCACAGTCCTCAACACAACAGTTCCCAACTCAACACAGTCCTACAACACACCACAGTTTCCAACACAACACAGTCCTCAACACACCACAGTCCTCCACACAACAGTTCCCAACACAACACAGTCCTACAACACACCACAGTTCCCAACACAACACAGTCCTCAGCACACCACAGTCCTCAACACACCACAGTCCTAAACACACGACAGTCCTACAACACACCACAGTCCTCAACACACCACAGTCCTCAACACACCACAGTCCTCAACAAACCACAGTTCTCAACATAACACAGTCCTCAACACAACACAGTCCTCAACACAACACAGTTCTCAACATAACAGAGTCCTCAACACAACACAGTCCTCAACACACCACAGTCAAACAACACAACAGTCCTCAACATAACACAGTCCTACAACATAACAAAGTCCTCAACACAACACAGTCCTCAACACAACACAGTCCTCAACACAACACAGTCCTCAACACAACACAGTCCTCAACACACCACAGTTCTCAACATAACACAGTCCTACAACACACCACAGTCCTCAACACACCACAGTCCTCAACATAACACAGTCCTCAACATAACACAGTCCTCAACATACCACAGTCCTACAACACACCACAGTCCTGAACACAACACAGTCCTCAACACAACACAGTCCTACAACATAACACAGTCCTCAACACAACACAGTCCTCAACATAACACAGTCCTCAACACACCACAGTCCAACAACACACCACAGTCCAACAACACAACACAGTCCTCAACACAACACAGTCCTCAACACAACACAGTCCTCAACACAACACATTCCTCAACATAACACAGTCCTCAACATAACACAGTCCTCAACACACCACAGTCCTCAACACACCACAGTCCAACAACACAACACAGTCCTCAACAAACCACAGTTCTCAACACAACACAGTCCTCAACACAACACAGTCCTCAACACAACACAGTCCTCAACACACCACAGTCCAACAACACATCACAGTCCAACAACACAACACAGTCCTCAACACAACACAGTACTCAACACAACACAGTACTCAACACAACACATTTCTACAACACACCACAGTCCTCAACATAACACAGTCCTCAACACAACACAGTTCTCAACACACCACAGTCCTCAACACAACACAGTCCTCAACACACCACAGTCCTCAACAAACCACAGTCCTCAACACACCACAGTCCTCAACACACCACAGTCCTACAACACACCACAGTCCTACAACATAACACAGTCCTACAATACACCACAGTTCTCAACACACCACAGTCCTCAACACAACACAGTCCTCAACACACCACAGTCCTCAAGATAACACAGTCCTCAACACACCACAGTCCTGAATACACCACAGTCCTCAACATAACACAGTCCTCAACACAACACAGTCCTCAACACACCACAGTCCTCAACATAACACAGTCCTCAACACAACACAGTCCTCAACATAACACAGTCCTCACCACAACACAGTCCTCAACACAACAGTCCTCAACACACCACAGTCAAACAACACAACAGTCCTCAACATAACACAGTCCTACAACATAACAAAGTCCTCAACACAACACAGTCCTCAACACAACACAGTCCTCAACACAACACAGTCCTCAACACAACACAGTCCTCAACACACCACAGTTCTCAACATAACACAGTCCTACAACACACCACAGTCCTCAACACACCACAGTCCTCAACATAACACAGTCCTCAACATAACACAGTCCTCAACATACCACAGTCCTACAACACACCACAGTCCTGAACACAACACAGTCCTCAACACAACACAGTCCTACAACATAACACAGTCCTCAACACAACACAGTCCTCAACATAACACAGTCCTCAACACACCACAGTCCAACAACACACCACAGTCCAACAACACAACACAGTCCTCAACACAACACAGTCCTCAACACAACACAGTCCTCAACACAACACATTCCTCAACATAACACAGTCCTCAACATAACACAGTCCTCAACACACCACAGTCCTCAACACACCACAGTCCAACAACACAACACAGTCCTCAACAAACCACAGTTCTCAACACAACACAGTCCTCAACACAACACAGTCCTCAACACAACACAGTCCTCAACACACCACAGTCCAACAACACATCACAGTCCAACAACACAACACAGTCCTCAACACAACACAGTACTCAACACAACACAGTACTCAACACAACACAGTCGTCAACATAACACAGTCCTCAGCACAACAGTTCCCAACACAACACAGTCCTCAACACACCACAGTCCTCAACACAACAGTTCCCAACTCAACACAGTCCTACAACACACCACAGTTTCCAACACAACACAGTCCTCAACACACCACAGTCCTCCACACAACAGTTCCCAACACAACACAGTCCTACAACACACCACAGTTCCCAACACAACACAGTCCTCAGCACACCACAGTCCTCAACACACCACAGTCCTAAACACACGACAGTCCTACAACACACCACAGTCCTCAACACACCACAGTCCTCAACACACCACAGTCCTCAACAAACCACAGTTCTCCACATAACACAGTCCTCAACACAACACAGTCCTCAACACAACACAGTTCTCAACATAACACAGTCCTCAACACACCACAGTCCTCAACACAACAGTTCCCAACACAACACAGTCCTACAACACACCACAGTCCAACAACACACCAGAGTTCACAACATAACACAGTCCTCAACACAACAAAGTCCTCAACACACCACAGTCCTCAACACACCACAGTCCTAAACACACCACAGTCCTACAACACACCACAGTCCTCAACACACCACAGTCCTCAACAAACCACAGTCCTCAACAAACCACAGTTCTCCACATAACACAGTCCTCAACACAACACAGTCCTCAACACAACACAGTTCTCAACATAATAGAGTCCTCAACACACCACAGTCTTCAACACACCACAGTCCTCAACATAACACAGTCCTCAACAAACCACAGTTCTCAACACAACACAGTCCTCAACACACCACAGTCCAACAACACAACACAGTACTCAACAAACCACAGTTCTCAACACAACACAGTCCTCAACACAACACAGTCCTCAACAAACCACAGTTCTCAACACAACACAGTCCTCAACACACCACAGTCCAACAACACAACACAGTAATCAACAAACCACAGTTCTCAACACAACACAGTCCTCAACACAACACAATCCTCAACACACCACAGTCCTCAACACACCACAGTCCTAAACACACCACAGTCCTACAACACACCACAGTCCTCAACACACCACAGTCCTCAACAAACCACAGTCCTCAACAAACCACAGTTCTCCACATAACACAGTCCTCAACACAACACAGTCCTCAACACAACACAGTTCTCAACATAATAGAGTCCTCAACACACCACAGTCTTCAACACACCACAGTCCTCAACATAACACAGTCCTCAACACACCAGAGTTCACAACATAACACAGTCCTCAACACAACAAAGTCCTCAACACAACACAGTCCTCAACATAACACAGTCCTAAACACAACACAGTCCTCAACAAACCACAGTTCTCAACATAAAACAGTCCTCAACACACCACAGTCCAACAACACAACACAGTCCTCAACAAACCACAGTTCTCAACACAACACAGTCCTCAACACAACACAGTCCTCAACACAACACAGTCCTCAACACACCACAGTCCAACAACACACCACAGTCCAACAACACACCACAGTCCTCAACACAACACAGTACTCAACACAACACAGTCGTCAACATAACACAGTCCTCAGCACAACAGTTCCCAACACAACACAGTCCTCAACACACCACAGTCCTCAACACAACAGTTCCCAACACAACACAGTCCTACAACACACCACAGTCCAACAACACACCAGAGTTCACAACATAACACAGTCCTCAACACAACAAAGTCCTCAACACACCACAGTCCTCAACACACCACAGTCCTAAACACACGACAGTCCTACAACACACCACAGTCCTCAACACACCACAGTTCTCCACATAACACAGTCCTCAACACAACACAGTCCTCAGCACAACACAGTTCTCAACATAACAGAGTCCTCAACACACCACAGTCTTCAACACACCAAAGTCCTCAACATAACACAGTCCTCAACAAACCACAGTCCAACAACACAACACAGTAATCAACAAACCACAGTTCTCAACACAACACAGTCTTCAACACAACACAGTCCTCAACAAACCACAGTTCTCAACACAACACAGTCCTCAACACAACACAATCCTCAACACACCACAGTCCTCAACACACCACAGTCCTAAACACACCACAGTCCTACAACACACCACAGTCCTCAACACACCACAGTCCTCAACAAACCACAGTCCTCAACAAACCACAGTTCTCCACATAACACAGTCCTCAACACAACACAGTCCTCAACACAACACAGTTCTCAACATAATAGAGTCCTCAACACACCACAGTCTTCAACACACCACAGTCCTCAACATAACACAGTCCTCAACAAACCACAGTTCTCAACACAACACAGTCCTCAACACACCACAGTCCAACAACACAACACAGTAATCAACAAACCACAGTTCTCAACACAACACAGTCCTCAACACAACACAGTCCTCAACAAACCACAGTTCTCAACACAACACAGTCCTCAACACACCACAGTCCAACAACACAACACAGTAATCAACAAACCACAGTTCTCAACACAACACAGTCCTCAACACAACACAATCCTCAACACACCACAGTCCTCAACACACCACAGTCCTAAACACACCACAGTCCTACAACACACCACAGTCCTCAACACACCACAGTCCTCAACACAACAGTTCCCAACTCAACACAGTCCTACAACACACCACAGTTTCCAACACAACACAGTCCTCAACACACCACAGTCCTCCACACAACAGTTCCCAACACAACACAGTCCTACAACACACCACAGTTCCCAACACAACACAGTCCTCAGCACACCACAGTCCTCAACACACCACAGTCCTAAACACACAACAATCCTACAACACACCACAGTCCTCAACACACCACAGTCCTCAACACACCACAGTCCTCAACAAACCACAGTTCTCCACATAACACAGTCCTCACCACAACACAGTCCTCAACACAACACAGTTCTCAACATAACAGAGTCCTCAACACACCACAGTCTTCAACACACCAAAGTCCTCAACATAACACAGTCCTCAACAAACCACAGTTCTCAACACAACACAGTCCTCAACACACCACAGTCCAACAACACAACACAGTAATCAACAAACCACAGTTCTCAACACAACACAGTCCTCAACACAACACAATCCTCAACACACCACAGTCCTCAACACACCACAGTCCTAAACACACCACAGTCCTACAACACACCACAGTCCTCAACACACCACAGTCCTCAACAAACCACAGTCCTCAACAAACCACAGTTCTCCACATAACACAGTCCTCAACACAACACAGTTCTCAACATAATAGAGTCCTCAACACACCACAGTCTTCAACACACCACAGTCCTCAACATAACACAGTCCTCAACACACCAGAGTTCACAACAAAACACAGTCCTCAACACAACAAAGTCCTCAACACCACACAGTCCTCAACATAACACAGTCCTAAACACAACACAGTCCTCAACAAACCACAGTTCTCAACATAAAACAGTCCTCAACACACCACAGTCCAACAACACAACACAGTCCTCAACAAACCACAGTTCTCAACACAACACAGTCCTCAACAAAACACAGTCCTCAACACAACACAGTCCTCAACACACCACAGTCCAACAACACACCACAGTCCAACAACACACCACAGTCCTCAACACAACACAGTCCTCAACACAACACAGTACTCAACACAACACAGTCGTCAACATAACACAGTCCTCAGCACAACAGTTCCCAACACAACACAGTCCTCAACACACCACAGTCCTCAACACAACAGTTCCCAACACAACACAGTCCTACAACACACCACAGTCCAACAACACACCAGAGTTCACAACATAACACAGTCCTCAACACAACAAAGTCCTCAACACAACACAGTCCTCAACATAACACAGTCCTAAACACAACACAGTCCTCAACAAACCACAGTTCTCAACATAAAACAGTCCTCAACAAACCACAGTTCTCAACACAACACAGTCCTCAACACACCACAGTCCAACAACACAACACAGTCCTCAACAAACCACAGTTTCTCAACACAACACAGTCCTCAACACAACACAGTCCTCAACACAACACAGTCCTCAACACACCACAGTCCAACAACACACCACAGTCCAACAACACACCACAGTCCTCAACACAACACAGTCCTCAACACAACACAGTACTCAACACAACACAGTCGTCAACATAACACAGTCCTCAGCACAACAGTTCCCAACACAACACAGTCCTCAACACACCACAGTCCTCAACACAACAGTTCCCAACACAACACAGTCCTACAACACACCACAGTCCAACAACACACCAGAGTTCACAACATAACACAGTCCTCAACACAACAAAGTCCTCAACACAACACAGTCCTCAACATAACACAGTCCTAAACACAACACAGTCCTCAACAAACCACAGTTCTCAACATAAAACAGTCCTCAACAAACCACAGTTCTCAACACAACACAGTCCTCAACACACCACAGTCCAACAACACAACACAGTCCTCAACAAACCACAGTTCTCAACACAACACAGTCCTCAACACAACACAGTCCTCAACACAACACAGTCCTCAACACACCACAGTCCAACAACACACCACAGTCCAACAACACACCACAGTCCTCAACACAACACAGTCCTCAACACAACACAGTACTCAACACAACACAGTCGTCAACATAACACAGTCCTCAGCACAACAGTTCCCAACACAACACAGTCCTCAACACACCACAGTCCTCAACACAACAGTTCCCAACACAACACAGTCCTACAACACACCACAGTCCAACAACACACCAGAGTTCACAACATAACACAGTCCTCAACACAACAAAGTCCTCAACACAACACAGTCCTCAACATAACACAGTCCTAAACACAACACAGTCCTCAACAAACCACAGTTCTCAACATAAAACAGTCCTCAACAAACCACAGTTCTCAACACAACACAGTCCTCAACACACCACAGTCCAACAACACAACACAGTCCTCAACAAACCACAGTTCTCAACACAACACAGTCCTCAACACAACACAGTCCTCAACACAACACAGTCCTCAACACACCACAGTCCAACAACACACCACAGTCCAACAACACACCACAGTCCTCAACACAACACAGTCCTCAACACAACACAGTACTCAACACAACACAGTCGTCAACATAACACAGTCCTCAGCACAACAGTTCCCAACACAACACAGTCCTCAACACACCACAGTCCTCAACACAACAGTTCCCAACACAACACAGTCCTAAAACACACCACAGTTCCCAACACAACACAGTCCTCAACACACCACAGTCCTCAACACACCACAGTCCTAAACACACCACAGTCCTACAACACACCACAGTCCTCAACACACCACAGTCCTCAACACACCACAGTCCTCAACAAACCACAGTTCTCCACATAACACAGTCCTCAACACACCACAGTCCTCATCACAACACAGTCGTCAACATAACACAGTCCTCAGCACAACAGTTCCCAACACAACACAGTCCTCAACACACCACAGTCCTCAACACAACAGTTCCCAACACAACACAGTCCTACAACACACCACAGTTCCCAACACAACACAGTCCTCAACACACCACAGTCCTCAAGACACCACAGTCCTAAACACACCACAGTCCTACAACACACCACAGTCCTCAACACACCACAGTCCTCAACACACCACAGTCCTCAACAAACCACAGTTCTCCACATAACACAGTCCTCAACACACCACAGTCCTCAACACACCACAGTCTTCAACACACCACAGTCCTCAACATAACACAGTCCTCAACACACCAGAGTTCTCAACATAACACAGTCCTCAACACAACACAGTCCTCAACACAACACAGTCCTCAACACAACACAGTCCTCAACATAACACAGTCCTAAACACAACACAGTCCTCAACAAACCACAGTTCTCAACATAAAACAGTCCTCAACAAACCACAGTTCTCAACACAACACAGTCCTCAACATAACACAGTTCTCAACACAACACAGTCCTACAACACACCACAGTCCTACAACACAACACAGTTCTCAACACAACACTGTTCTCAACACACCACAGTCCTCAACACAACACAGTCCTCAACACAACACAGTCCTCAACATAACACAGTCCTCAACACAACACAGTCCTCAACACAACACAGTCCTCAACACACCACAGTCCTCAGCATAACACATGCCTCAACACAACACAGTCCTCAACACACCACAGTACTACAACACAACATAGTTCTCAACACACCACAGTCCTCAACACAACACAGTCCTCAACACAACAGTGCTCAACACAACACAGTCCTCAACACAACACAGTCCTCAACACAACACAGTCCTCAACACAACACAGTCCTCAACACAACAGTCCTCAACACACCACAGTCCTCAACACAACACAGTCCTCAACACACCACAGTCCTACAACAAAACACAGTTCTCAACACAACACAGTCCTCAACACAACAGTCCTCAACACTCCACAGTCCAACAACACAACAGTGCTAAACATAACACAGTCCTCAACATAACAGTCCTCAACATAACACAGTCCTCAACACACCACAGTTCTCAACATAACACAGTCCTAATCATAACACAGTCCTCAACATAACACAGTCCTCAACATAACACAGTCCTCAACACACCACAGTCCTCAACACACCACAGTCCAACAACACAATACAGTCCTCAACATAACACAGTCCTCAACACAACACAGTCCTCAACACAACACAGTCCTCAACACAACAGTCCTCAACACAACACAGTCCTCAACACAACACAGTCCTCAACACACCACAGTCCTACAACAAATCACAGTTCTCAACACAACACAGTCCTCAACACAACAGTCCTCAACACACCACAGTCCAACAACACAACAGTCCTAAACATAACACAGTCCTCAACATAACAGTCCTCAGCACAACACAGTCCTCAACACACCACAGTTCTCAACATAACACAGTCCTAATCATAACACAGTCCTCAACATAACACAATCCTACAACACACCACTGTCCTCAACACAACAGTCCTCAACATAACACAGTTCTCAACACAACACAGTCCTCAACACACCACAGTCCTACAACACACAACCATTCTCAACAAACCACAGTCCTCAACAAACAACAGTTCTCAACACAACACAGTTCTCAACATAACACAGTCTTCAACACAACACATTTCTACAACACACCACAGTCCTCAACATAACACAGTCCTCAACACAACACAGTTCTCAACACACCACAGTCCTCAACACAACACAGTCCTCAACACACCACAGTCCTCAACAAACCACAGTTCTCAACACACCACAGTCCTCAACACACCACAGTCCTACAACACACCACAGTCCTACAACATAACACAGTCCTACAACACACCACAGTTCTCAACACACCACAGTCCTCAACCAACACAGTCCTCAACACACCACAGTCCTCAAGATAACACAGTCCTCAACACACCACAGTCCTCAATACACCACAGTCCTCAACATAACACAGTCCTCAACACATCACAGTCCTCAACACAACACAGTCCTCAACACACCACAGTCCTCAACATAACACAGTCCTCAACACAACACAGTCCTCAACATAACACAGTCCTCACCACAACACAGTCCTCAACACAACAGTCCTCAACACACCACAGTCAAACAACACAACAGTCCTCAACATAACACAGTCCTACAACATAACAAAGTCCTCAACACAACACAGTCCTCAACACAACACAGTCCTCAACACAACACAGTCCTCAACACAACACAGTCCTCAACACACCACAGTTCTCAACATAACACAGTCCTACAACACACCACAGTCCTCAACACACCACAGTCCTCAACATAACACAGTCCTCAACATAACACAGTCCTCAACATACCACAGTCCTACAACACACCACAGTCCTGAACACAACACAGTCCTCAACACAACACAGTCCTACAACATAACACAGTCCTCAACACAACACAGTCCTCAACATAACACAGTCCTCAACACACCACAGTCCAACAACACACCACAGTCCAACAACACAACACAGTCCTCAACACAACACAGTTCTCAACACAACACAGTCCTCAACACAACACATTCCTCAACATAACACAGTCCTCAACATAACACAGTCTTCAACATAACACAGTCCTCAACACACCACAGTCCTCAACACACCACAGTCCAACAACACAACACAGTCCTCAACAAACCACAGTTCTCAACACAACACAGTCCTCAACACAACACAGTCCTCAACACAACACAGTCCTCAACACACCACAGTCCAACAACACACCACAGTCCAACAACACACCACAGTCCTCAACACAACACAGTCCTCAACACAACACAGTACTCAACACAACACAGTCGTCAACATAACACAGTCCTCAGCACAACAGTTCCCAACACAACACAGTCCTCAACACACCACAGTCCTCAACACAACAGTTCCCAACACAACACAGTCCTACAACAAATCACAGTTCTCAACACAACACAGTCCTCAACACAACACAGTCCTCAACACAACACAGTCCTCAACACAACACAGTCCTCAACACAACACAGTCCTCAACACAACACAGTCCTCAACACACCACAGTCCTACAACAAATCACAGTTCTCAACACAACACAGTCCTCAACACAACAGTCCTCAACACACCACAGTCCAACAACACAACAGTCCTAAACATAACACAGTCCTCAACATAACACAGTCCTCAGCACACCACAGTCCTCAACACAACACAGTCCTCAACATAACACAGTCCTAATCATAACACAGTCCTCAACATAACACAGTCCTACAACACACCACAGTCCTCAACACACACAGTCCTCAACATAACACAGTTCTCAACACAACACAGTCCTCAACACACCACAGTCCTACAACACACAACCAGTTCTCAACAAACCACAGTCCTCAACAAACAACAGTTCTCAACACAACACAGTCCTCAACATAACACAGTCCTCAACACAACACAGTTCTACAACACACCACAGTCCTCAACATAACACAGTCCTCAACACAACACAGTTCTCAACACACCACAGTCCTCAACACAACACAGTCCTCAACACACCACAGTCCTCAACAAACCACAGTCCTCAACACACCACAGTCCTCAACACACCACAGTCCTACAACACACCACAGTCCTACAACATAACACAGTCCTACAACACACCACAGTTCTCAACACACCACAGTCCTCAACACAACACAGTCCTCAACACACCACAGTCCTCAACACAACACAGTCCTCAACACACCACAGTCCTCAACACACCACAGTCCTCAACACAACACAGTCCTCAACACAACACAGTCCTCAACACAACACAGTCCTCAACACACCACAGTCCTCAACATAACACAGTCCTCAACACAACACAGTCCTCAACATAACACAGTCCTCACCACAACACAGTCCTCAACACAACAGTCCTCAACACACCACAGTCAAACAACACAACAGTCCTCAACATAACACAGTCCTACAACATAACAAAGTCCTCAACACAACACAGTCCTCAACACAACACAGTCCTCAACACAACACAGTCCTCAACACAACACAGTCCTCAACACACCACAGTTCTCAACATAACACAGTCCTACAACACACCACAGTCCTCAACACACCACAGTCCTCAACATAACACAGTCCTCAACATAACACAGTCCTCAACATACCACAGTCCTACAACACACCACAGTCCTGAACACAACACAGTCCTCAACACAACACAGTCCTACAACACAACACAGTCCTCAACACAACACAGTCCTCAACATAACACAGTCCTCAACACACCACAGTCCAACAACACACCACAGTCCTACAACACAACACAGTCCTCAACACAACACAGTCCTCAACACAACACAGTCCTCAACACAACACATTCCTCAACATAACACAGTCCTCAACATAACACAGTCCTCAACATAACACAGTCCTCAACACACCACAGTCCTCAACACACCACAGTCCAACAACACAACACAGTCCTCAACAAACCACAGTTCTCAACACAACACAGTCCTCAACACAACACAGTCCTCAACACAACACAGTCCTCAACACACCACAGTCCAACAACACACCACAGTCCAACAACACACCACAGTCCTCAACACAACACAGTACTCAACACAACACAGTACTCAACACAACACAGTCGTCAACATAACACAGTCCTCAGCACAACAGTTCCCAACACAACACAGTCCTCAACACACCACAGTCCTCAACACAACAGTTCCCAACTCAACACAGTCCTCAACACACCACAGTCCTCCACACAACAGTTCCCAACACAACACAGTCCTACAACACACCACAGTTCCCAACACAACACAGTCCTCAGCACACCACAGTCCTCAACACACCACAGTCCTAAACACACGACAGTCCTACAACACACCACAGTCCTCAACACACCACAGTCCTCAACATAACACAGTCCTCAACATAACACAGTCCTCAACATACCACAGTCCTACAACACACCACAGTCCTGAACACAACACAGTCCTCAACACAACACAGTCCTACAACATAACACAGTCCTCAACACAACACAGTCCTCAACATAACACAGTCCTCAACACACCACAGTCCAACAACACACCACAGTCCAACAACACAACACAGTCCTCAACACAACACAGTCCTCAACACAACACAGTCCTCAACACAACACATTCCTCAACATAACACAGTCCTCAACATAACACAGTCCTCAACATAACACAGTCCTCAACACACCACAGTCCTCAACACACCACAGTCCAACAACACAACACAGTCCTCAACAAACCACAGTTCTCAACACAACACAGTCCTCAACACAACACAGTCCTCAACACAACACAGTCCTCAACACACCACAGTCCAACAACACACCACAGTCCAACAACACACCACAGTCCTCAACACAACACAGTCCTCAACACAACACAGTACTCAACACAACACAGTCGTCAACATAACACAGTCCTCAGCACAACAGTTCCCAACACAACACAGTCCTCAACACACCACAGTCCTCAACACAACAGTTCCCAACACAACACAGTCCTACAACACACCACAGTCCAACAACACACCAGAGTTCACAACATAACACAGTCCTCAACACAACAAAGTCCTCAACACAACACAGTCCTCAACATAACACAGTCCTAAACACAACACAGTCCTCAACAAACCACAGTTCTCAACATAAAACAGTCCTCAACAAACCACAGTTCTCAACACAACACAGTCCTCAACACACCACAGTCCAACAACACAACACAGTCCTCAACAAACCACAGTTCTCAACACAACACAGTCCTCAACACAACACAGTCCTCAACACAACACAGTCCTCAACACACCACAGTCCAACAACACACCACAGTCCAACAACACACCACAGTCCTCAACACAACACAGTCCTCAACACAACACAGTACTCAACACAACACAGTCGTCAACATAACACAGTCCTCAGCACAACAGTTCCCAACACAACACAGTCCTCAACACACCACAGTCCTCAACACAACAGTTCCCCAACACAACACAGTCCTAAAACACACCACAGTTCCCCAACACAACACAGTCCTCAACACACCACAGTCCTCAACACACCACAGTCCTAAACACACCACAGTCCTACAACACACCACAGTCCTCAACACACCACAGTCCTCAACACACCACAGTCCTCAACAAACCACAGTTCTCCACATAACACAGTCCTCAACACACCACAGTCCTCATCACAACACAGTCGTCAACATAACACAGTCCTCAGCACAACAGTTCCCAACACAACACAGTCCTCAACACACCACAGTCCTCAACACTACAGTTCCCAACACAACACAGTCCTACAACACACCACAGTTCCCAACACACCACAGTCCTCAAGACACCACAGTCCTAAACACACCACAGTCCTACAACACACCACAGTCCTCAACACACCACAGTCCTCAACACACCACAGTCCTAAACACACGACAGTCCTACAACACACCACAGTCCTCAACACACCACAGTCCTCAACATAACACAGTCCTCAACATAACACAGTCCTCAACATACCACAGTCCTACAACACACCACAGTCCTGAACACAACACAGTCCTCAACACAACACAGTCCTACAACATAACACAGTCCTCAACACAACACAGTCCTCAACATAACACAGTCCTCAACACACCACAGTCCAACAACACACCACAGTCCAACAACACAACACAGTCCTCAACACAACACAGTCCTCAACACAACACAGTCCTCAACACAACACATTCCTCAACATAACACAGTCCTCAACATAACACAGTCCTCAACATAACACAGTCCTCAACACACCACAGTCCTCAACACACCACAGTCCAACAACACAACACAGTCCTCAACAAACCACAGTTCTCAACACAACACAGTCCTCAACACAACACAGTCCTCAACACAACACAGTCCTCAACACACCACAGTCCAACAACACACCACAGTCCAACAACACACCACAGTCCTCAACACAACACAGTCCTCAACACAACACAGTACTCAACACAACACAGTCGTCAACATAACACAGTCCTCAGCACAACAGTTCCCAACACAACACAGTCCTCAACACACCACAGTCCTCAACACAACAGTTCCCAACACAACACAGTCCTACAACACACCACAGTCCAACAACACACCAGAGTTCACAACATAACACAGTCCTCAACACAACAAAGTCCTCAACACAACACAGTCCTCAACATAACACAGTCCTAAACACAACACAGTCCTCAACAAACCACAGTTCTCAACATAAAACAGTCCTCAACAAACCACAGTTCTCAACACAACACAGTCCTCAACACACCACAGTCCAACAACACAACACAGTCCTCAACAAACCACAGTTCTCAACACAACACAGTCCTCAACACAACACAGTCCTCAACACAACACAGTCCTCAACACACCACAGTCCAACAACACACCACAGTCCAACAACACACCACAGTCCTCAACACAACACAGTCCTCAACACAACACAGTACTCAACACAACACAGTCGTCAACATAACACAGTCCTCAGCACAACAGTTCCCAACACAACACAGTCCTCAACACACCACAGTCCTCAACACAACAGTTCCCAACACAACACAGTCCTAAAACACACCACAGTTCCCAACACAACACAGTCCTCAACACACCACAGTCCTCAACACACCACAGTCCTAAACACACCACAGTCCTACAACACACCACAGTCCTCAACACACCACAGTCCTCAACACACCACAGTCCTCAACAAACCACAGTTCTCCACATAACACAGTCCTCAACACACCACAGTCCTCATCACAACACAGTCGTCAACATAACACAGTCCTCAGCACAACAGTTCCCAACACAACACAGTCCTCAACACACCACAGTCCTCAACACAACAGTTCCCAACACAACACAGTCCTACAACACACCACAGTTCCCAACACACCACAGTCCTCAAGACACCACAGTCCTAAACACACCACAGTCCTACAACACACCACAGTCCTCAACACACCACAGTCCTCAACACACCACAGTCCTCAACAAACCACAGTTCTCCACATAACACAGTCCTCAACACACCACAGTCCTCAACACACCACAGTCTTCAACACACCACAGTCCTCAACATAACACAGTCCTCAACACACCAGAGTTCTCAACATAACACAGTCCTCAACACAACACAGTCCTCAACACAACACAGTCCTCAACACAACACAGTCCTCAACATAACACAGTCCTAAACACAACACAGTCCTCAACAAACCACAGTTCTCAACATAAAACAGTCCTCAACAAACCACAGTCCTCAACACAACACAGTTCTCAACACAACACAGTCCTCAACATAACACAGTTCTCAACACAACACAGTCCTACAACACACCACAGTCCTACAACACAACACAGTTCTCAACACAACACTGTTCTCAACACACCACAGTCCTCAACACAACACAGTCCTCAACACAACACAGTCCTCAACATAACACAGTCCTCAACACAACACAGTCCTCAACACAACACAGTCCTCAACACACCACAGTCCTCAGCATAACACATGCCTCAACACAACACAGTCCTCAACACACCACAGTACTACAACACAACATAGTTCTCAACATAACACAGTCCTCAACACAACTGTCCTCAACACAACACAGTCCTCAACACAACACAGTCCTCAACACAACACAGTCCTCAACACAACACAGTCCTCAACACAACAGTCCTCAACACACCACAGTCCTCAACACAACACAGTCCTCAACACACCACAGTCCTACAACAAAACACAGTTCTCAACACAACACAGTCCTCAACACAACAGTCCTCAACACTCCACAGTCCAACAACACAACAGTGCTAAACATAACACAGTCCTCAACATAACAGTCCTCAACATAACACAGTCCTCAACACACCACAGTTCTCAACATAACACAGTCCTCAACATAACACAGTCCTCAACATAACACAGTCCTCAACATAACACAGTCCTCAAAACACCACAGTCCTCAACACACCACAGTCCAACAACACAATACAGTCCTCAACATAACACAGTCCTCAACACAACACAGTCCTCAACACAACACAGTCCTCAACAGAACAGTCCTCAACACAACACAGTCCTCAACACAACACAGTCCTCAACACACCACAGTCCTACAACAAATCACAGTTCTCAACACAACACAGTCCTCAACACAACAGTCCTCAACACACCACAGTCCAACAACACAACAGTCCTAAACATAACACAGTCCTCAACATAACAGTCCTCAACACAACACAGTCCTCAACACACCACAGTTCTCAACATAACACAGTCCTAATCATAACACAGTCCTCAACATAACACAATCCTACAACACACCACAGTCCTCAACACAACAGTCCTCAACATAACACAGTTCTCAACACAACACAGTCCTCAACACACCACAGTCCTACAACAAACAACCATTCTCAACAAACCACAGTCCTCAACAAACAACAGTTCTCAACACAACACAGTTCTCAACATAACACAGTCTTCAACACAACACATTTCTACAACACACCACAGTCCTCAACATAACACAGTCCTCAACACAACACAGTTCTCAACACACCACAGTCCTCAACACAACACAGTCCTCAACACACCACAGTCCTCAACAAACCACAGTCCTCAACACACCACAGTCCTCAACACACCACAGTCCTACAACACACCACAGTCCTACAACATAACACAGTCCTACAACACACCACAGTTCTCAACACACCACAGTCCTCAACACAACACAGTCCTCAACACACCACAGTCCTCAAGATAACACAGTCCTCAACACACCACAGTCCTCAATAGACCACAGTCCTCAACATAACACAGTCCTCAACACAACACAGTCCTCAACACAACACAGTCCTCAACACACCACAGTCCTCAACATAACACAGTCCTCAACACAACACAGTCCTCAACATAACACAGTCCTCACCACAACACAGTCCTCAACACAACAGTCCTCAACACACCACAGTCAAACAACACAACAGTCCTCAACATAACACAGTCCTACAACATAACAAAGTCCTCAACACAACACAGTCCTCAACACAACACAGTCCTCAACACACCACAGTTCTCAACATAACACAGTCCTACAACACACCACAGTCCTCAACACACCACAGTCCTCAACATAACACAGTCCTCAACATAACACAGTCCTCAACATACCACAGTCCTACAACACACCACAGTCCTGAACACAACACAGTCCTCAACACAACACAGTCCTACAACATAACACAGTCCTCAACACAACACAGTCCTCAACATAACACAGTCCTCAACACACCACAGTCCAACAACACACCACAGTCCAACAACACAACACAGTCCTCAACACAACACAGTCCTCAACACAACACAGTCCTCAACACAACACATTCCTCAACATAACACAGTCCTCAACATAACACAGTCCTCAACATAACACAGTCCTCAACACACCACAGTCCTCAACACACCACAGTCCAACAACACAACACAGTCCTCAACAAACCACAGTTCTCAACACAACACAGTCCTCAACACAACACAGTCCTCAACACAACACAGTCCTCAACACACCACAGTCCAACAACACACCACAGTCCAACAACACAACACAGTCCTCAACACAACACAGTACTCAACACAACACAGTACTCAACACAACACAGTCGTCAACATAACACAGTCCTCAGCACAACAGTTCCCAACACAACACAGTCCTCAACACACCACAGTCCTCAACACAACAGTTCCCAACTCAACACAGTCCTACAACACACCACAGTTTCCAACACAACACAGTCCTCAACACACCACAGTCCTCCACACAACAGTTCCCAACACAACACAGTCCTACAACACACCACAGTTCCCAACACAACACAGTCCTCAGCACACCACAGTCCTCAACACACCACAGTCCTAACCACACGACAGTCCTACAACACACCACAGTCCTCAACACACCACAGTCCTCAACACACCACAGTCCTCAACACACCACAGTCCAACAACACAACACAGTCCTAATCATAACACAGTCCTCAACATAACACAATCCTACAACACACCACTGTCCTCAACACAACAGTCCTCAACATAACACAGTTCTCAACACAACACAGTCCTCAACACACCACAGTCCTACAACACACAACCATTCTCAACAAACCACAGTCCTCAACAAACAACAGTTCTCAACACAACACAGTCCTCAACACACCACAGTCCTCAACACAACAGTTCCCAACACAACACAGTCCTACAACACACCACAGTTCCCAACACACCACAGTCCTCAAGACACCACAGTCCTAAACACACCACAGTCCTACAACACACCACAGTCCTCAACACACCACAGTCCTCAACACACCACAGTCCTCAACAAACCACAGTTCTCCACATAACACAGTCCTCAACACACCACAGTCCTCAACACACCACAGTCTTCAACACACCACAGTCCTCAACATAACACAGTCCTCAACACACCAGAGTTCTCAACATAACACAGTCCTCAACACAACACAGTCCTCAACACAACACAGTCCTCAACACAACACAGTCCTCAACATAACACAGTCCTAAACACAACACAGTCCTCAACAAACCACAGTTCTCAACATAAAACAGTCCTCAACAAACCACAGTTCTCAACACAACACAGTCCTCAACATAACACAGTTCTCAACACAACACAGTCCTACAACACACCACAGTCCTACAACACAACACAGTTCTCAACACAACACTGTTCTCAACACACCACAGTCCTCAACACAACACAGTCCACAACACAACACAGTCCTCAACATAACACAGTCCTCAACACAACACAGTCCTCAACACAACACAGTCCTCAACACACCACAGTCCTCAGCATAACACATGCCTCAACACAACACAGTCCTCAACACACCACAGTACTACAACACAACATAGTTCTCAACATAACACAGTCCTCAACACAACTGTCCTCAACACAACACAGTCCTCAACATAACACAGTCCTACAACATAACAAAGTCCTCAACACAACACAGTCCTCAACACAACACAGTCCTCAACACACCACAGTTCTCAACATAACACAGTCCTACAACACACCACAGTCCTCAACACACCACAGTCCTCAA
Source organism: Salmo salar (assembly GCF_905237065.1). Lineage (NCBI taxonomy): Eukaryota > Metazoa > Chordata > Actinopteri > Salmoniformes > Salmonidae > Salmo > Salmo salar. Next base: position 367,048 of record NC_059456.1, read on the forward strand.
CATAACACAGTCCTCAACATAACACAGTCCTCAACATACCACAGTCCTACAACACACCACAGTCCTGAACACAACACAGTCCTCAACACAACACAGTCCTACAACATAACACAGTCCTCAACACAACACAGTCCTCAACATAACACAGTCCTCAACACACCACAGTCCAACAACACACCACAGTCCAACAACACAACACAGTCCTCAACACAACACAGTCCTCAACACAACACAGTCCTCAACACAACACATTCCTCAACATAACACAGTCCTCAACATAACACAGTCCTCAACATAACACAGTCCTCAACACACCACAGTCCTCAACACACCACAGTCCAACAACACAACACAGTCCTCAACAAACCACAGTTCTCAACACAACACAGTCCTCAACACAACACAGTCCTCAACACAACACAGTCCTCAACACACCACAGTCCAACAACACACCACAGTCCAACAACACAACACAGTCCTCAACACAACACAGTACTCAACACAACACAGTACTCAACACAACACAGTCGTCAACATAACACAGTCCTCAGCACAACAGTTCCCAACACAACACAGTCCTCAACACACCACAGTCCTCAACACAACAGTTCCCAACTCAACACAGTCCTACAACACACCACAGTTTCCAACACAACACAGTCCTCAACACACCACAGTCCTCCACACAACAGTTCCCCAACACAACACAGTCCTACAACACACCACAGTTCCCAACACAACACAGTCCTCAGCACACCACAGTCCTCAACACACCACAGTCCTAACCACACGACAGTCCTACAACACACCACAGTCCTCAACACACCACAGTCCTCAACACACCACAGTCCAACAACACAACACAGTCCTAATCATAACACAGTCCTCAACATAACACAATCCTACAACACACCACTGTCCTCAACACAACAGTCCTCAACATAACACAGTTCTCAACACAACACAGTCCTCAACACACCACAGTCCTACAACACACAACCATTCTCAACAAACCACAGTCCTCAACAAACAACAGTTCTCAACACAACACAGTCCTCAACACACCACAGTCCTCAACACAACAGTTCCCAACACAACACAGTCCTACAACACACCACAGTTCCCAACACACCACAGTCCTCAAGACACCACAGTCCTAAACACACCACAGTCCTACAACACACCACAGTCCTCAACACACCACAGTCCTCAACACACCACAGTCCTCAACAAACCACAGTTCTCCACATAACACAGTCCTCAACACACCACAGTCCTCAACACACCACAGTCTTCAACACACCACAGTCCTCAACATAACACAGTCCTCAACACACCAGAGTTCTCAACATAACACAGTCCTCAACACAACACAGTCCTCAACACAACACAGTCCTCAACACAACACAGTCCTCAACATAACACAGTCCTAAACACAACACAGTCCTCAACAAACCACAGTTTCTCAACATAAAACAGTCCTCAACAAACCACAGTTCTCAACACAACACAGTCCTCAACATAACACAGTTCTCAACACAACACAGTCCTACAACACACCACAGTCCTACAACACAACACAGTTCTCAACACAACACTGTTCTCAACACACCACAGTCCTCAACACAACACAGTCCACAACACAACACAGTCCTCAACACAACACAGTCCTCAACACAACACAGTCCTCAACATAACACAGTCCTCAACACAACACAGTCCTCAACACAACACAGTCCTCAACACACCACAGTACTACAACACAACATAGTTCTCAACACAACACAGTCCTCAACACAACTGTCCTCAACACAACACAGTCCTCAACAACACAGTCCTCAACACAACACAGTCCTCAACACAACACAGTCCTCAACACAACAGTCCTCAACACACCACAGTCCTCAACACAACACAGTCCTCAACACACCACAGTCCTACAACAAAACACAGTTCTCAACACAACACAGTCCTCAACACAACAGTCCTCAACACTCCACAGTCCAACAACACAACAGTGCTAAACATAACACAGTCCTCAACATAACAGTCCTCAACATAACACAGTCCTCAACACACCACAGTTCTCAACATAACACAGTCCTCAACATAACACAGTCCTCAACATAACACAGTCCTCAACATAACACAGTCCTCAAAACACCACAGTCCTCAACACACCACAGTCCAACAACACAATACAGTCCTCAACATAACACAGTCCTCAACACAACACAGTCCTCAACACAACACAGTCCTCAACAGAACAGTCCTCAACACAACACAGTCCTCAACACAACACAGTCCTCAACACACCACAGTCCTACAACAAATCACAGTTCTCAACACAACACAGTCCTCAACACAACAGTCCTCAACACACCACAGTCCAACAACACAACAGTCCTAAACATAACACAGTCCTCAACATAACAGTCCTCAGCACAACACAGTCCTCAACACACCACAGTTCTCAACATAACACAGTCCTAATCATAACACAGTCCTCAACATAACACAATCCTACAACACACCACTGTCCTCAACACAACAGTCCTCAACATAACACAGTTCTCAACACAACACAGTCCTCAACACACCACAGTCCTACAACACACAACCATTCTCAACAAACCACAGTCCTCAACAAACAACAGTTCTCAACACAACACAGTTTCTCAACATAACACAGTCTTCAACACAACACATTTCTACAACACACCACAGTCCTCAACATAACACAGTCCTCAACACAACACAGTTCTCAACACACCACAGTCCTCAACACAACACAGTCCTCAACACACCACAGTCCTCAACAAACACAGTCCTCAACACACCACAGTCCTCAACACACCACAGTCCTACAACACACCACAGTCCTACAACATAACACAGTCCTACAACACACCACAGTTCTCAACACACCACAGTCCTCAACCAACACAGTCCTCAACACATCACAGTCCTCAAGATAACACAGTCCTCAACACACCACAGTCCTCAATAGACCACAGTCCTCAACATAACACAGTCCTCAACACAACACAGTCCTCAACACAACACAGTCCTCAACACACCACAGTCCTCAACATAACACAGTCCTCAACACAACACAGTCTTCAACATAACACAGTCCTCACCACAACACAGTCCTCAACACAACAGTCCTCAACACACCACAGTCAAACAACACAACAGTCCTCAACATAACACAGTCCTACAACATAACAAAGTCCTCAACACAACACAGTCCTCAACACAACACAGTCCTCAACACAACACAGTCCTCAACACACCACAGTTTCTCAACATAACACAGTCCTACAACACACCACAGTCCTCAACACACCACAGTCCTCAACATAACACAGTCCTCAACATAACACAGTCCTCAACATACCACAGTCCTACAACACACCACAGTCCTGAACACAACACAGTCCTCAACACAACACAGTCCTACAACATAACACAGTCCTCAACACAACACAGTCCTCAACATAACACAGTCCTCAACACACCACAGTCCAACAACACACCACAGTCCAACAACACAACACAGTCCTCAACACAACACAGTCCTCAACACAACACAGTCCTCAACACAACACATTCCTCAACATAACACAGTCCTCAACATAACACAGTCCTCAACATAACACAGTCCTCAACACACCACAGTCCTCAACACACCACAGTCCAACAACACAACACAGTCCTCAACAAACCACAGTTCTCAACACAACACAGTCCTCAACACAACACAGTCCTCAACACAACACAGTCCTCAACACACCACAGTCCAACAACACATCACAGTCCAACAACACAACACAGTCCTCAACACAACACAGTACTCAACACAACACAGTACTCAACACAACACAGTCGTCAACATAACACAGTCCTCAGCACAACAGTTCCCAACACAACACAGTCCTCAACACACCACAGTCCTCAACACAACAGTTCCCAACTCAACACAGTCCTACAACACACCACAGTTTCCAACACAACACAGTCCTCAACACACCACAGTCCTCCACACAACAGTTCCCAACACAACACAGTCCTACAACACACCACAGTTCCCAACACAACACAGTCCTCAGCACACCACAGTCCTCAACACACCACAGTCCTAACCACACGACAGTCCTACAACACACCACAGTCCTCAACACACCACAGTCCTCAACACACCACAGTCCTCAACACACCACAGTCCAACAACACAACACAGTCCTAATCATAACACAGTCCTCAACATAACACAATCCTACAACACACCACTGTCCTCAACACAACAGTCCTCAACATAACACAGTTCTCAACACAACACAGTCCTCAACACACCACAGTCCTACAACACACAACCATTTCTCAACAAACCACAGTCCTCAACAAACAACAGTTCTCAACACAACACAGTCCTCAACACACCACAGTCCTCAACACAACAGTTCCCAACACAACACAGTCCTACAACACACCACAGTTCCCAACACACCACAGTCCTCAAGACACCACAGTCCTAAACACACCACAGTCCTACAACACACCACAGTCCTCAACACACCACAGTCCTCAACACACCACAGTCCTCAACAAACCACAGTTCTCCACATAACACAGTCCTCAACACACCACAGTCCTCAACACACCACAGTCTTCAACACACCACAGTCCTCAACATAACACAGTCCTCAACACACCAGAGTTCTCAACATAACACAGTCCTCAACACAACACAGTCCTCAACACAACACAGTCCTCAACACAACACAGTCCTCAACATAACACAGTCCTAAACACAACACAGTCCTCAACAAACCACAGTTCTCAACATAAAACAGTCCTCAACAAACCACAGTTCTCAACACAACACAGTCCTCAACATAACACAGTTCTCAACACAACACAGTCCTACAACACACCACAGTCCTACAACACAACACAGTTCTCAACACAACACTGTTCTCAACACACCACAGTCCTCAACACAACACAGTCCTCAACACAACACAGTCCTCAACATAACACAGTCCTCAACACAACACAGTCCTCAACACAACACAGTCCTCAACACACCACAGTCCTCAGCATAACACATGCCTCAACACAACACAGTCCTCAACACACCACAGTACTACAACACAATATAGTTCTCAACACAACACAGTCCTCAACACAACTGTCCTCAACACAACACAGTCCTCAACACAACACAGTCCTCAACACAACACAGTCCTCAACACAACAGTCCTCAACACACCACAGTCCTCAACATAACACAGTCCTCAACACACCACAGTCCAACAACACACCACAGTCCAACAACACAACACAGTCCTCAACACAACACAGTCCTCAACACAACACAGTCCTCAACACAACACATTCCTCAACATAACACAGTCCTCAACATAACACAGTCCTCAACATAACACAGTCCTCAACACACCACAGTCCTCAACACACCACAGTCCAACAACACAACACAGTCCTCAACAAACCACAGTTTCTCAACACAACACAGTCCTCAACACAACACAGTCCTCAACACAACACAGTCCTCAACACACCACAGTCCAACAACACATCACAGTCCAACAACACACCACAGTCCTCAACACAACACAGTACTCAACACAACACAGTACTCAACACAACACAGTCGTCAACATAACACAGTCCTCAGCACAACAGTTCCCAACACAACACAGTCCTCAACACACCACAGTCCTCAACACAACAGTTCCCAACTCAACACAGTCCTACAACACACCACAGTTTCCAACACAACACAGTCCTCAACACACCACAGTCCTCCACACAACAGTTCCCAACACAACACAGTCCTACAACACACCACAGTTCCCAACACAACACAGTCCTCAGCACACCACAGTCCTCAACACACCACAGTCCTAAACACACGACAGTCCTACAACACACCACAGTCCTCAACAAACCACAGTCCTCAACACACCACAGTCCTCAACACACCACAGTCCAACAACACAACACAGTCCTCAATCACAACACAGTCCTCAACATAACACAATCCTACAACACACCACTGTCCTCAACACAACAGTCCTCAACATAACACAGTTCTCAACACAACACAGTCCTCAACACACCACAGTCCTACAACACACAACCATTCTCAACAAACCACAGTCCTCAACAAACAACAGTTCTCCAACACAACACAGGCCTCAACACACCACAGTCCTCAACACAACAGTTCCCAACACAACACAGTCCTACAACACACCACAGTTCCCAACACACCACAGTCCTCAAGACACCACAGTCCTAAACACACCACAGTCCTACAACACACCACAGTCCTCAACACACCACAGTCCTCAACACACCACAGTCCTCAACAAACCACAGTTCTCCACATAACACAGTCCTCAACACACCACAGTCCTCAACACACCACAGTCTTCAACACACCACAGTCCTCAACATAACACAGTCCTCAACACACCAGAGTTCTCAACATAACACAGTCCTCAACACAACACAGTCCTCAACACAACACAGTCCTCAACACAACACAGTCCTCAACATAACACAGTCCTAAACACAACACAGTCCTCAACAAACCACAGTTTCTCAACATAAAACAGTCCTCAACAAACCACAGTTCTCAACACAACACAGTCCTCAACATAACACAGTTCTCAACACAACACAGTCCTACAACACACCACAGTCCTACAACACAACACAGTTTCTCAACACAACACTGTTCTCAACACACCACAGTCCTCAACACAACACAGTCCTCAACAAAACACAGTCCTCAACATAACACAGTCCTCAACACAACACAGTCCTCAACACAACACAGTCCTCAACACACCACAGTCCTCAGCATAACACATGCCTCAACACAACACAGTCCTCAACACACCACAGTACTACAACACAATATAGTTCTCAACACAACACAGTCCTCAACACAACTGTCCTCAACACAACACAGTCCTCAACACAACACAGTCCTCAACACAACACAGTCCTCAACACAACACAGTCCTCAACACAACAGTCCTCAACACACCACAGTCCTCAACACAACACAGTCCTCAACACACCACAGTCCTACAACAAAACACAGTTCTCAACACAACACAGTCCTCAACACAACAGTCCTCAACACTCCACAGTCCAACAACACAACAGTGCTAAACATAACACAGTCCTCAACATAACAGTCCTCAACACAACACATTCCTCAACATAACACAGTCCTCAACATAACACAGTCCTCAACATAACACAGTCCTCAACACACCACAGTCCTCAACACACCACAGTCCAACAACACAACACAGTCCTCAACAAACCACAGTTCTCAACACAACACAGTCCTCAACACAACACAGTCCTCAACACAACACAGTCCTCAACACACCACAGTCCAACAACACATCACAGTCCAACAACACAACACAGTCCTCAACACAACACAGTACTCAACACAACACAGTACTCAACACAACACAGTCGTCAACATAACACAGTCCTCAGCACAACAGTTCCCAACACAACACAGTCCTCAACACACCACAGTCCTCAACACAACAGTTCCCAACTCAACACAGTCCTACAACACACCACAGTTTCCAACACAACACAGTCCTCAACACACCACAGTCCTCCACACAACAGTTCCCAACACAACACAGTCCTACAACACACCACAGTTCCCAACACAACACAGTCCTCAGCACACCACAGTCCTCAACACACCACAGTCCTAAACACACGACAGTCCTACAACACACCACAGTCCTCAACACACCACAGTCCTCAACACACCACAGTCCTCAACACACCACAGTCCAACAACACAACACAGTGCTAATCATAACACAGTCCTCAACATAACACAATCCTACAACACACCACTGTCCTCAACACAACAGTCCTCAACAAAACACAGTTCTCAACACAACACAGTCCTCAACACACCACAGTCCTACAACACACAACCATTCTCAACAAACCACAGTCCTCAACAAACAACAGTTCTCAACACAACACAGTCCTCAACACACCACAGTCCTCAACACAACAGTTCCCAACACAACACAGTCCTACAACACACCACAGTTCCCAACACACCACAGTCCTCAAGACACCACAGTCCTAAACACACCACAGTCCTACAACACACCACAGTCCTCAACACACCACAGTCCTCAACACACCACAGTCCTCAACAAACCACAGTTCTCCACATAACACAGTCCTCAACACACCACAGTCCTCAACACACCACAGTCTTCAACACACCACAGTCCTCAACATAACACAGTCCTCAACACACCAGAGTTCTCAACATAACACAGTCCTCAACACAACACAGTCCTCAACACAACACAGTCCTCAACACAACACAGTCCTCAACATAACACAGTCCTAAACACAACACAGTCCTCAACAAACCACAGTTCTCAACATAAAACAGTCCTCAACAAACCACAGTTCTCAACACAACACAGTCCTCAACATAACACAGTTCTCAACACAACACAGTCCTACAACACACCACAGTCCTACAACACAACACAGTTTCTCAACACAACACTGTTCTCAACACACCACAGTCCTCAACACAACACAGTCTTCAACACAACACAGTCCTCAACATAACACAGTCCTCAACACAACACAGTCCTCAACACAACACAGTCCTCAACACACCACAGTCCTCAGCATAACACATGCCTCAACACAACACAGTCCTCAACACACCACAGTACTACAACACAATATAGTTCTCAACACAACACAGTCCTCAACACAACTGTCCTCAACACAACACAGTCCTCAACACAACACAGTCCTCAACACAACACAGTCCTCAACACAACACAGTCCTCAACACAACAGTCCTCAACACAACACAGTCCTCAACACACCACAGTCCTACAACAAAACACAGTTCTCAACACAACACAGTCCTCAACACAACAGTCCTCAACACTCCACAGTCCAACAACACAACAGTGCTAAACATAACACAGTCCTCAACATAACACAGTCCTCAACACACCACAGTTCTCAACATAACACAGTCCTCAACATAACACAGTCCTCAACATAACACAGTCCTCAACATAACACAGTCCTCAAAACACCACAGTCCTCAACACACCACAGTCCAACAACACAATACAGTCCTCAACATAACACAGTCCTCAACACAACACAGTCCTCAACACAACACAGTCCTCAACAGAACAGTCCTCAACACAACACAGTCCTCAACACAACACAGTCCTCAACACACCACAGTCCTACAACAAATCACAGTTCTCAACACAACACAGTCCTCAACACAACAGTCCTCAACACACCACAGTCCAACAACACAACAGTCCTAAACATAACACAGTCCTCAACATAACAGTCCTCAGCACAACACAGTCCTCAACACACCACAGTTCTCAACATAACACAGTCCTAATCATAACACAGTCCTCAACATAACACAATCCTACAACACACCACTGTCCTCAACACAACAGTCCTCAACATAACACAGTTCTCAACACAACACAGTCCTCAACACACCACAGTCCTACAACACACAACCATTCTCAACAAACCACAGTCCTCAACAAACAACAGTTCTCAACACAACACAGTTCTCAACATAACACAGTCTTCAACACAACACATTTCTACAACACACCACAGTCCTCAACATAACACAGTCCTCAACACAACACAGTTCTCAACACACCACAGTCCTCAACACAACACAGTCCTCAACACACCACAGTCCTCAACACACCACAGTCCTACAACACACCACAGTCCTACAACATAACACAGTCCTACAACACACCACAGTTCTCAACACACCACAGTCCTCAACCAACACAGTCCTCAACACATCACAGTCCTCAAGATAACACAGTCCTCAACACACCACAGTCCTCAATAGACCACAGTCCTCAACATAACACAGTCCTCAACACAACACAGTCCTCACCACAACACAGTCCTCAACACAACAGTCCTCAACACACCACAGTCAAACAACACAACAGTCCTCAACATAACACAGTCCTACAACATAACAAAGTCCTCAACACAACACAGTCCTCAACACAACACAGTCCTCAACACAACACAGTCCTCAACACACCACAGTTCTCAACATAACACAGTCCTACAACACACCACAGTCCTCAACACACCACAGTCCTCAACATAACACAGTCCTCAACATAACACAGTCCTCAACATACCACAGTCCTACAACACACCACAGTCCTGAACACAACACAGTCCTCAACACAACACAGTCCTACAACATAACACAGTCCTCAACACAACACAGTCCTCAACATAACACAGTCCTCAACACACCACAGTCCAACAACACACCACAGTCCAACAACACAACACAGTCCTCAACACAACGCAGTCCTCAACACAACACAGTCCTCAACACAACACATTCCTCAACATAACACAGTCCTCAACATAACACAGTCCTCAACATAACACAGTCCTCAACACACCACAGTCCTCAACACACCACAGTCCAACAACACAACACAGTCCTCAACAAACCACAGTTCTCAACACAACACAGTCCTCAACACAACACAGTCCTCAACACAACACAGTCCTCAACACACCACAGTCCAACAACACATCACAGTCCAACAACACAACACAGTCCTCAACACAACACAGTACTCAACACAACACAGTACTCAACACAACACAGTCGTCAACATAACACAGTCCTCAGCACAACAGTTCCCAACACAACACAGTCCTCAACACACCACAGTCCTCAACACAACAGTTCCCAACTCAACACAGTCCTACAACACACCACAGTTTCCAACACAACACAGTCCTCAACACACCACAGTCCTCCACACAACAGTTCCCAACACAACACAGTCCTACAACACACCACAGTTCCCAACACAACACAGTCCTCAGCACACCACAGTCCTCAACACACCACAGTCCTAAACACACGACAGTCCTACAACACACCACAGTCCTCAACACACCACAGTCCTCAACACACCACAGTCCTCAACACACCACAGTCCAACAACACAACACAGTCCTAATCATAACACAGTCCTCAACATAACACAATCCTGCAACACACCACTGTCCTCAACACAACAGTCCTCAACATAACACAGTTCTCAACACAACACAGTCCTCAACACACCACAGTCCTACAACACACAACCATTCTCAACAAACCACAGTCCTCAACAAACAACAGTCCTCAACACAACACAGTTCTCAACATAACACAGTCTTCAACACAACACATTTCTACAACACACCACAGTCCTCAACATAACACAGTCCTCAACACAACACAGTTCTCAACACACCACAGTCCTCAACACAACACAGTCCTCAACACACCACAGTTCTCAACACACCACAGTCCTCAACCAACACAGTCCTCAACACATCACAGTCCTCAAGATAACACAGTCCTCAACACACCACAGTCCTCAATACACCACAGTCCTCAACATAACACAGTCCTCAACACAACACAGTCCTCAACACAACACAGTCCTCAACACACCACAGTCCTCAACATAACACAGTACTCAACACAACACAGTCCTCAACATAACACAGTCCTCACCACAACACAGTCCTCAACACAACAGTCCTCAACACACCACAGTCAAACAACACAACAGTCCTCAACATAACACAGTCCTACAACATAACAAAGTCCTCAACACAACACAGTCCTCAACACAACACAGTCCTCAACACAACACAGTCCTCAACACAACACAGTCCTCAACACACCACAGTTCTCAACATAACACAGTCCTACAACACACCACAGTCCTCAACATAACACAGTCCTCAACACAACACAGTTCTCAACACACCACAGTCCTCAACACAACACAGTCCTCAACACACCACAGTCCTCAACAAACCACAGTCCTCAACACACCACAGTCCTCAACACACCACAGTCCTACAACACACCAAAGTCCTACAACATAACACAGTCCTACAACACACCACAGTTCTCAACACACCACAGTCCTCAACACAACACAGTCCTCAACACATCACAGTCCTCAAGATAACACAGTCCTCAACACACCACAGTCCTCAACACACCACAGTCCTCAACATAACACAGTCCTCAACACAACACAGTCCTCAACACAACACAGTCCTCAACACACCACAGTCCTCAACATAACACAGTCCTCAACACAACACAGTCCTCAACATAACACAGTCCTCAACACAACACAGTCCTCAACACAACACAGTCCTCAACACACCACAGTCCAACAACACAACACAGTCCTCAACATAACACAGTCCTACAACATACCACAGTCCTCAACACAACACAGTCCTCAACATAACACAGTCCTCAACACAACACAGTCCTCAACACACCACAGTCCTCAACACACCACAGTCCTCAACACAACACAGTCCTACAACACAACACAGTCCTCAACACAACACAGTCCTCAACACAACACAGTCCTCACACACACAGTCCAACAACACACCACAGTCCAACAACAGAACACAGTCCTCAACACAACACAGTCCTCAACACAACACAGTCCTCAACACAACACATTTCCTCAACATAACACAGTCCTCAACATAACACAGTCCTCAACATAACACAGTCCTCAACACACCACAGTCCTCAACACACCACAGTCCAACAACACAACACAGTCCTCAACAAACCACAGTTCTCAACACAACACAGTCCTCAACACAACACAGTCCTCAGCACAACACAGTCCTCAACACACCACAGTCCAACAACACATCACAGTCCAACAACACAACACAGTCCTCAACACAACACAGTACTCAACACAACACAGTACTCAACACAACACAGTCGTCAACATAACACAGTCCTCAGCACAACAGTTCCCAACACAACACAGTCCTCAACACACCACAGTCCTCAACACAACAGTTCCCAACTCAACACAGTCCTACAACACACCACAGTTTCCAACACAACACAGTCCTCAACACACCACAGTCCTCCACACAACAGTTCCCAACACAACACAGTCCTACAACACACCACAGTTCCCAACACAACACAGTCCTCAGCACACCACAGTCCTCAACACACCACAGTCCAAAACACACGACAGTCCTACAACACACCACAGTCCTCAACACACCACAGTCCTCAACACACCACAGTCCTCAACAAACCACAGTTTCTCCACATAACACAGTCCTCAACACAACACAGTCCTCAACACAACACAGTTCTCAACATAACAGAGTCCTCAACACACCACAGTCTTCAACACACCACAGTCCTCAACATAACACAGTCCTCAAAAAACCACAGTTCTCAACACAACACAGTCCTCAACACACCACAGTCCAACAACACAACACAGTAATCAACAAACCACAGTTCTCAACACAACACAGTCCTCAACACAACACAGTCCTCAACAAACCACAGTTCTCAACACAACACAGTCCTCAACACACCACAGTCCAACAACACAACACAGTAATCAACAAACCACAGTTCTCAACACAACACAGTCCTCAACACAACACAATCCTCAACACAACACAGTCCTCAACACACCACAGTCCTAAACACACCACAGTCCTACAACACACCACAGTCCTCAACACACCACAGTCCTCAACACACCACAGTCCTCAACAAACCACAGTTCTCCACATAACACAGTCCTCAACACAACACAGTCCTCAACACAACACAGTTCTCAACATAACAGAGTCCTCAACACACCACAGTCTTCAACACACCACAGTCCTCAACATAACACAGTCCTCAACACACCAGAGTTCACAACATAACACAGTCCTCAACACAACAAAGTCCTCAACACAACACAGTCCTCAACATAACACAGTCCTAAACACAACACAGTCCTCAACAAACCACAGTTCTCAACATAAAACAGTCCTCAACACACCACAGTCCTCAATACACCACAGTCCTCAACATAACACAGTCCTCACCACAACACAGTCCTCAACACAACAGTCCTCAACACACCACAGTCAAACAACACAACAGTCCTCAACATAACACAGTCCTACAGCATAACAAAGTCCTCAACACAACACAGTCCTCAACACAACACAGTCCTCAACACACCACAGTTCTCAACATAACACAGTCCTACAACACACCACAGTCCTCAACACACCACAGTCCTCAACATAACACAGTCCTCAACATAACACAGTCCTCAACATACCACAGTCCTACAACACACCACAGTCCTGAACACAACACAGTCCTCAACACAACACAGTCCTACAACATAACACAGTCCTCAACACAACACAGTCCTCAACATAACACAGTCCTCAACACACCACAGTCCAACAACACACCACAGTCCAACAACACAACACAGTCCTCAACACAACACAGTCCTCAACACAACACAGTCCTCAACACAACACATTTCCTCAACATAACACAGTCCTCAACATAACACAGTCCTCAACATAACACAGTCCTCAACACACCACAGTCCTCAACAGACCACAGTCCAACAACACAACACAGTCCTCAACAAACCACAGTTCTCAACACAACACAGTCCTCAACACAACACAGTCCTCAACACAACACAGTCCTCAACACACCACAGTCCAACAACACATCACAGTCCAACAACACAACACAGTCCTCAACACAACACAGTACTCAACACAACACAGTACTCAACACAACACAGTCCTCAACACAACACAGTCCTCAACACACCACAGTCCAACAACACATCACAGTCCAACAACACAACACAGTCCTCAACACAACACAGTACTCAACACAACACAGTACTCAACACAACACAGTCGTCAACATAACACAGTCCTCAGCACAACAGTTCCCAACACAACACAGTCCTCAACACACCACAGTCCTCAACACAACAGTTCCCAACTCAACACAGTCCTACAACACACCACAGTTTCCAACACAACACAGTCCTCAACACAACACAGTCCTCAACACACCACAGTTCTCAACATAACACAGTCCTACAACACACCACAGTCCTCAACACACCACAGTCCTCAACATAACACAGTCCTCAACATAACACAGTCCTCAACATACCACAGTCCTACAACACACCACAGTCCTGAACACAACACAGTCCTCAACACAACACAGTCCTACAACATAACACAGTCCTCAACACAACACAGTCCTCAACATAACACAGTCCTCAACACACCACAGTCCAACAACACAACACAGTAATCAACAAACCACAGTTCTCAACACAACACAGTCCTCAACACAACACAGTCCTCAACAAACCACAGTTCTCAACACAACACAGTCCTCAACACACCACAGTCCAACAACACAACACAGTAATCAACAAACCACAGTTCTCAACACAACACAGTCCTCAACACAACACAATCCTCAACACAACACAGTCCTCAACACACCACAGTCCTAAACACACCACAGTCCTACAACACACCACAGTCCTCAACACACCACAGTCCTCAACACACCACAGTCCTCAACAAACCACAGTTCTCCACATAACACAGTCCTCAACACAACACAGTCCTCAACACAACACAGTTCTCAACATAACAGAGTCCTCAACACACCACAGTCTTCAACACACCACAGTCCTCAACATAACACAGTCCTCAACACACCAGAGTTCACAACATAACACAGTCCTCAACACAACAAAGTCCTCAACACAACACAGTCCTCAACATAACACAGTCCTAAACACAACACAGTCCTCAACAAACCACAGTTCTCAACATAAAACAGTCCTCAACACACCACAGTCCTCAATACACCACAGTCCTCAACATAACACAGTCCTCACCACAACACAGTCCTCAACACAACAGTCCTCAACACACCACAGTCAAACAACACAACAGTCCTCAACATAACACAGTCCTACAACACAACAAAGTCCTCAACACAACACAGTCCTCAACACAACACAGTCCTCAACACACCACAGTTTCTCAACATAACACAGTCCTGCAACACACCACAGTCCTCAACACACCACAGTCCTCAACATAACACAGTCCTCAACATAACACAGTCCTCAACATACCACAGTCCTACAACACACCACAGTCCTGAACACAACACAGTCCTCAACACAACACAGTCCTACAACATAACACAGTCCTCAACACAACACAGTCCTCAACATAACACAGTCCTCAACACACCACAGTCCAACAACACACCACAGTCCAACAACACAACACAGTCCTCAACACAACACAGTCCTCAACACAACACAGTCCTCAACACAACACATTCCTCAACATAACACAGTCCTCAACATAACACAGTCCTCAACATAACACAGTCCTCAACACACCACAGTCCTCAACAGACCACAGTCCAACAACACAACACAGTCCTCAACAAACCACAGTTCTCAACACAACACAGTCCTCAACACAACACAGTCCTCAACACACCACAGTCCAACAACACATCACAGTCCAACAACACAACACAGTCCTCAACACAACACAGTACTCAACACAACACAGTACTCAACACAACACAGTCGTCAACATAACACAGTCCTCAGCACAACAGTTCCCAACACAACACAGTCCTCAACACACCACAGTCCTCAACACAACAGTTCCCAACTCAACACAGTCCTACAACACACCACAGTTTCCAACACAACACAGTCCTCAACACACCACAGTCCTCCACACAACAGTTCCCAACACAACACAGTCCTACAACACACCACAGTTCCCAACACAACACAGTCCTCAGCACACCACAGTCCTCAACACACCACAGTCCTAAACACACGACAGTCCTACAACACACCACAGTCCTCAACACACCACAGTCCTCAACACACCACAGTCCTCAACAAACCACAGTTCTCCACATAACACAGTCCTCAACACAACACAGTCCTCAACACAACACAGTTCTCAACATAACAGAGTCCTCAACACACCACAGTCTTCAACACACCACAGTCCTCAACATAACACAGTCCTCAACAAACCACAGTCCACACCACTCCAACAACACAACACAGTAATCAACAAACCACAGTTCTCAACACAACACAGTCCTCAACACAACACAGTCCTCAACAAACCACAGTTCTCAACACAACACAGTCCTCAACACACCACAGTCCAACAACACAACACAGTAATCAACAAACCACAGTTCTCAACACAACACAGTCCTCAACACAACACAATCCTCAACACACCACAGTCCTCAACACACCACAGTCCTAAACACACCACAGTCCTACAACACACCACAGTCCTCAACACACCACAGTCCTCAACACACCACAGTCCTCAACAAACCACAGTTTCTCCACATAACACAGTCCTCAACACAACACAGTCCTCAACACAACACAGTTCTCAACATAATAGAGTCCTCAACACACCACAGTCTTCAACACACCACAGTCCTCAACATAACACAGTCCTCAACACACCAGAGTTCACAACATAACACAGTCCTCAACACAACAAAGTCCTCAACACAACACAGTCCTCAACATAACACAGTCCTAAACACAACACAGTCCTCAACAAACCACAGTTCTCAACATAAAACAGTCCTCAACACACCACAGTCCAACAACACAACACAGTCCTCAACAAACCACAGTTCTCAACACAACACAGTCCTCAACACAACACAGTCCTCAACACAACACAGTCCTCAACACACCACAGTCCAACAACACACCACAGTCCTCAACACAACACAGTCCTCAACACAACACAGTACTCAACACAACACAGTCGTTAACATAACACAGTCCTCAGCACAACAGTTCCCAACACAACACAGTCCTCAACACACCACAGTCCTCAACACAACAGTTCCCAACACAACACAGTCCTACAACACACCACAGTCCAACAACACACCAGAGTTCACAACATAACACAGTCCTCAACACAACAAAGTCCTCAACACAACACAGTCCTCAACATAACACAGTCCTAAACACAACACAGTCCTCAACAAACCACAGTTCTCAACATAAAACAGTCCTCAACAAACCACAGTTCTCAACACAACACAGTCCTCAACACACCACAGTCCAACAACACAACACAGTCCTCAACAAACCACAGTTCTCAACACAACACAGTCCTCAACACAACACAGTCCTCAACACAACACAGTCCTCAACACACCACAGTCCAACAACACACCACAGTCCAACAACACACCACAGTCCTCAACACAACACAGTCCTCAACACAACACAGTACTCAACACAACACAGTCCTCAGCACAACAGTTCCCAACACAACACAGTCCTCAACACACCACAGTCCTCAACACAACAGTTCCCAACACAACACAGTCCTACAACACACCACAGTCCAACAACACACCAGAGTTCACAACATAACACAGTCCTCAACACAACAAAGTCCTCAAAACACCACAGACCTCAACATAACACAGTCCTAAACACAACACAGTCCTCAACAAACCACAGTTCTCAACATAAAACAGTCCTCAACAAACCACAGTTCTCAACACAACACAGTCCTCAACACACCACAGTCCAACAACACAACACAGTCCTCAACAAACCACAGTTCTCAACACAACACAGTCCTCAACACAACACAGTCCTCAACACAACACAGTCCTCAACACACCACAGTCCAACAACACACCACAGTCCAACAACACACCACAGTCCTCAACACAACACAGTCCTCAACACAACACAGTACTCAACACAACACAGTCGTCAACATAACACAGTCCTCAGCACAACAGTTCCCAACACAACACAGTCCTCAACACACCACAGTCCTCAACACAACAGTTCCCAACACAACACAGTCCTACAACACACCACAGTTCCCAACACAACACAGTCCTCAACACACCACAGTCCTCAACACACCACAGTCCTAAACACACCACAGTCCTCAACAAACCACAGTTCTCCACATAACACAGTCCTCAACACACCACATTCCTCATCACAACACAGTCGTCAACATAACACAGTCCTCAGCACAACAGTTCCCAACACAACACAGTCCTCAACACACCACAGTCCTCAACACAACAGTTCCCAACACAACACAGTCCTCAACACACCACAGTCCTCAAGACACCACAGTCCTAAACACACCACAGTCCTACAACACACCACAGTCCTCAACACACCACAGTCCTCAACACACCACAGTCCTCAACAAACCACAGTTCTCCACATAACACAGTCCTCAACACACCACAGTCCTCAACACACCACAGTCTTCAACACACCACAGTCCTCAACATAACACAGTCCTCAACACACCAGAGTTCTCAACATAACACAGTCCTCAACACAACACAGTCCTCAACACAACACAGTCCTCAACATAACACAGTCCCAAACACAACACAGTCCTCAACAAACCACAGTTCTCAACATAAAACAGTCCTCAACAAACCACAGTTCTCAACACCACACAGTCCTCAACATAACACAGTTTCTCAACACAACACAGTCCTACAACACACCACATTCCTACAACACAACACAGTTCTCAACACAACACTGTTCTCAACACACCACAGTCCACAACACAACACAGTCCTCAACACAACACAGTCCTCAACATAACACAGTCCTCAACACAACACAGTCCTCAACACAACACAGTCCTCAACACACCACAGTCCTCAGCATAACACATTCCTCAACACAACACAGTCCTCAACACACCACAGTACTACAACACAACATAGTTCTCAACACAACACAGTCCTCAACACAACAGTCCTCAACACAACACAGTCCTCAACACAACACAGTCCTCAACACAACACAGTCCTCAACACAACACAGTCCTCAACACAACAGTCCTCAACACACCACAGTCCTCAACACAACACAGTCCTCAACACACCACAGTCCTGCAACAAAACACAGTTCTCAACACAACACAGTCCTCAACACAACAGTCCTCAACACTCCACAGTCCAACAACACAACAGTGCTAAACATAACACAGTCCTCAACATAACAGTCCTCAACATAACACAGTCCTCAACACAACACAGTTCTCAACATAACACAGTCCTAATCATAACACAGTCCTCAACATAACACAGTCCTCAACATAACACAGTCCTCAACACACCACAGTCCTCAACACACCACAGTCCAACAACACAATACAGTCCTCAACATAACACAGTCCTCAACACAACACAGTCCTCAACACAACACAGTCCTCAACACAACAGTCCTCAACACAACACAGTCCTCAACACAACACAGTCCTCAACACACCACAGTCCTACAACAAATCACAGTTCACAACACAGTCCTCAACACAACAGTCCTCAACACACCACAGTCCAACAACACAACAGTCCTAAACATAACACAGTCCTCAACATAACACAGTCCTAATCATAACACAGTCCTCAACATAACACAATCCTACAACACACCACTGTCCTCAACACAACAGTCCTCAACATAACACAGTTCTCAACACAACACAGTCCTCAACACACCACAGTCCTACAACACACAACCATTCTCAACAAACCACAGTCCTCAACAAACAACAGTTCTCAACACAACACAGTTCTCAACATAACACAGTCTTCAACACAACACATTTCTACAACACACCACAGTCCTCAACATAACACAGTCCTCAACACAACACAGTCCTCAACACACCACAGTCCTCAACAAACCACAGTCCTACAACATAACACAGTCCTACAACACACCACAGTTTCCAACACAACACAGTCCTCAACACACCACAGTCCTCCACACAACAGTTCCCAACACAACGCAGTCCTACAACACACCACAGTTCCCAACACAACACAGTCCTCAGCACACCACAGTCCTCAACACACCACAGTCCTAAACACACGACAGTCCTACAACACACCACAGTCCTCAACACACCACAGTCCTCAACACACCACAGTCCTCAACAAACCACAGTTCTCCACATAACACAGTCCTCAACACAACACAGTCCTCAACACAACACAGTTCTCAACATAACAGAGTCCTCAACACACCACAGTCTTCAACACACCACAGTCCTCAACATAACACAGTCCTCAACAAACCACAGTTCTCAACACAACACAGTCCTCAACACACCACAGTCCAACAACACAACACAGTAATCAACAAACCACAGTTCTCAACACAACACAGTCCTCAACACAACACAGTCCTCAACAAACCACAGTTCTCAACACAACACAGTCCTCAACACACCACAGTCCAACAACACAACACAGTAATCAACAAACCACAGTTCTCAACACAACACAGTCCTCAACACAACACAATCCTCAACACACCACAGTCCTCAACACACCACAGTCCTAAACACACCACAGTCCTACAACACACCACAGTCCTCAACACACCACAGTCCTCAACACACCACAGTCCTCAACAAACCACAGTTCTCCACATAACACAGTCCTCAACACAACACAGTCCTCAACACAACACAGTTCTCAACATAACAGAGTCCTCAACACACCACAGTCTTCAACACACCACAGTCCTCAACATAACACAGTCCTCAACACACCAGAGTTCACAACATAACACAGTCCTCAACACAACAAAGTCCTCAACAAACCACAGTTCTCAACATAAAACAGTCCTCAACACACCACAGTCCAACAACACAACACAGTCCTCAACAAACCACAGTTCTCAACACAACACAGTCCTCAACACAACACAGTCCTCAACACAACACAGTCCTCAACACAACACAGTCCTCAACACAACAGTCCTCAACACACCACAGTCCTCAACACAACACAGTCCTCAACACACCACAGTCCTACAACAAAACACAGTTCTCAACACAACACAGTCCTCAACACAACAGTCCTCAACACTCCACAGTCCAACAACACAACAGTGGCTAAACATAACACAGTCCTCAACACAACAGTCCTCAACATAACACAGTCCTCAACACACCACAGTTCTCAACATAACACAGTCCTAATCATAACACAGTCCTCAACATAACACAGTCCTCAACATAACACAGTCCTCAACACACCACAGTCCTCAACACACCACAGTCCAACAACACAATACAGTCCTCAACATAACACAGTCCTCAACACAACACAGTCCTCAACACAACACAGTCCTCAACACAACAGTCCTCAACACAACACAGTCCTCAACACAACACAGTCCTCAACACACCACGGTCCTACAACAAATCACAGTTCTCAACACAACACAGTCCTCAACACAACAGTCCTCAACACACCACAGTCCAACAACACAACAGTCCTAAACATAACACAGTCCTCAACATAACAGTCCTCAGCACAACACAGTCCTCAACACACCACAGTTCTCAACATAACACAGTCCTAATCATAACACAGTCCTCAACATAACACAGTCCTACAACACACCACTGTCCTCAACACAACAGTCCTCAACATAACACAGTTCTCAACACAACACAGTCCTCAACACACCACAGTCCTACAACACACAACCATTCTCAACAAACCACAGTCCTCAACAAACAACAGTTCTCAACACAACACAGTTCTCAACATAACACAGTCTTCAACACAACACATTTCTACAACACACCACAGTCCTCAACATAACACA
Organism: Salmo salar; assembly: GCF_905237065.1. Taxonomy (NCBI): domain Eukaryota; kingdom Metazoa; phylum Chordata; class Actinopteri; order Salmoniformes; family Salmonidae; genus Salmo; species Salmo salar. The sequence continues at coordinate 389,817 of NC_059456.1, forward strand.
GTCCTCAACACAACACAGTCCTCAACACACCACAGTCCTCAACACAACACAGTCCTCAACACACCACAGTCCTCAACAAACCACAGTCCTACAACATAACACAGTCCTACAACACACCACAGTTTCCAACACAACACAGTCCTCAACACACCACAGTCCTCCACACAACAGTTTTCCCCAACACAACGCGGTCCTACAACACACCACAGTTCCCAACACAACACAGTCCTCAGCACACCACAGTCCTCAACACACCACAGTCCTAAACACACGACAGTCCTACAACACACCACAGTCCTCAACACACCACAGTCCTCAACACACCACAGTCCTCAACAAACCACAGTTCTCCACATAACACAGTCCTCAACACAACACAGTCCTCAACACAACACAGTTCTCAACATAACAGAGTCCTCAACACACCACAGTCTTCAACACACCACAGTCCTCAACATAACACAGTCCTCAACAAACCACAGTTCTCAACACAACACAGTCCTCAACACACCACAGTCCAACAACACAACACAGTAATCAACAAACCACAGTTCTCAACACAACACAGTCCTCAACACAACACAGTCCTCAACAAACCACAGTTCTCATCACAACACAGTCCTCAACACACCACAGTCCAACAACACAACACAGTAATCAACAAACCACAGTTCTCAACACAACACAGTCCTCAACACAACACAATCCTCAACACACCACAGTCCTCAACACACCACAGTCCTAAACACACCACAGTCCTACAACACACCACAGTCCTCAACACACCACAGTCCTCAACACACCACAGTCCTCAACAAACCACAGTTCTCCACATAACACAGTCCTCAACACAACACAGTCCTCAACACAACACAGTTCTCAACATAACAGAGTCCTCAACACACCACAGTCTTCAACACACCACAGTCCTCCAACATAACACAGTCCTCAACACACCAGAGTTCACAACATAACACAGTCCTCAACACAACAAAGTCCTCAACAAACCACAGTTCTCAACATAAAACAGTCCTCAACACACCACAGTCCAACAACACAACACAGTCCTCAACAAACCACAGTTCTCAACACAACACAGTCCTCAACACAACACAGTCCTCAACACAACACAGTCCTCAACACACCACAGTCCAACAACACACCACAGTCCTCAACACAACACAGTCCTCAACACAACACAGTACTCAACACAACACAGTCGTCAACATAACACAGTCCTCAGCACAACAGTTCCCAACACAACACAGTCCTCAACACACCACAGTCCTCAACACAACGTTTCCCAACACAACACAGTCCTACAACACACCACAGTCCAACAACACACCAGAGTTCACAACATAACACAGTCCTCAACACAACAAAGTCCTCAACACAACACAGTCCTCAACATAACACAGTCCTAAACACAACATCAGTCCTCAACAAACCACAGTTCTCAACATAAAACAGTCCTCAACAAACCACAGTTCTCAACACAACACAGTCCTCAACACACCACAGTCCAACAACACAACACAGTCCTCAACAAACCACAGTTCTCAACACAACACAGTCCTCAACACAACACAGTCCTCAACACAACACAGTCCTCAACACACCACAGTCCAACAACACACCACAGTCCAACAACACACCACAGTCCTCAACACAACACAGTCCTCAACACAACACAGTACTCAACAAAACACAGTCCTCAGCACAACAGTTTCCCAACACAACACAGTCCTCAACACACCACAGTCCTCAACACAACAGTTCCCAACACAACACAGTCCTACAACACACCACAGTCCAACAACACACCAGAGTTCACAACATACCACAGTCCTACAACACACCACAGTCCTGAACACAACACAGTCCTCAACACAACACAGTCCTACAACATAACACAGTCCTCAACACAACACAGTCCTCAACATAACACAGTCCTCAACACACCACAGTCCAACACACCACAGTCCAACAACCAACACAGTCCTCAACACAACACAGTCCTCAACACAACACAGTCCTCAACACAACCATTCCTCAACATAACACAGTCCTCAACATAACACAGTCCTCAACATAACACAGTCCTCAACACACCACAGTCCTCAACACACCACAGTCCAACAACACAACACAGTCCTCAACAAACCACAGTTCTCAACACAACACAGTCCTCAACACAACACAGTCCTCAACACAACACAGTCCTCCACACACCACAGTCCAACAACACATCACAGTCCAACAACACAACACAGTCCTCAACACAACACAGTACTCAACACAACACAGTACTCAACACAACACAGTCGTCAACATAACACAGTCCTCAGCACAACAGTTCCCAACACAACACGTCCTCAACACACCACAGTCCTCAACACAACAGTTTCCCAACTCCCAGTCCTACAACACACCAGTTTCCAACAAACACAGTCCTCAACACACCACAGTCCTCCACACAACAGTTTCCCAACACAACACAGTCCTGCAACACACCACAAGTTTCCCAACACAACACAGTCCTCAGCACACCACAGTCCTCAACACACCACAGTTCCTAAACACACGACAGTCCTACAACACACCACAGTCCTCAACACACCACAGTCCTCAACACACCACAGTCCTCAACACACCACAGTCCAACAACACAACACAGTCCTAATCATAACACAGTCCTCAACATAACACATCCTACAACACACCACTGCTCCTCAACACAACAGTCCTCAACATAACACAGTTCTCAACACAACACAGTCCTCAACACACCACAGTCCTACAACACACAACCATTCCTCAACAAACCTACAGTCCTCAACAAATAACAGTCCTCAACACAACACAGTTCTCAACATAACACAGTCTTCAACACAACACATTTCTACAACACACCACAGTCCTCAACATAACACAGTCCTCAACACAACATCAGTTTCTCAACACACCCACAGTCCTCAACACAACACAGTCCTCAACACACACAGTCCTCAACAAACCACAGTCCTCAACACACCACAGTCCTCAACACACCACAGTCCTACAACACACCACAGTCCTACAACATAACACAGTCCTACAACACACCACAGTTCTCAACACACCACAGTCCTCAACCAACACAGTCCTCAACACATCACAGTCCTCAAGATAAACAGTCCTCAACACACCACAGTCCTCAATACACCACAGTCCTCAACACTAACACAGTCCTCAACACAACACAGTCCTCAACACAACACAGTCCTCAACACTCCACAGTCCTCAACATAACACAGTACTCCAACACAACAAGTCCTCAACATAACTCAGTCCTCACCACAACAAGTCCTCAACACAACAGTCCTCAACACACCACAGTCAAACAACACAACAGTCCTCAACAACACAGGTCCTACAACATACAAGTCCTCAACACAACACAGTCCTCAACACAACACATCCTCAACACAACAAGTCCTCAACACAGCACAGTCCTCAACACACCACAGTTCTCCAACATACACAGTCCTACAACACACCACAGTCCTCAACACACCACAGTCCTCAACATAACACAGTCCTCAACATAACACAGTCCTCAACATACCAAGTCCTAAACACACCACAGTCCTGAACACAACACAGTCCTCAACACAACACAGTCCCTACAACTAACACAGTCCTCAACACAACACAGTCCTCAACATAACACAGTCCTCAACATCACCACAGTCCAACAACACACCACAGTCCAACAACAGAACACAGTCCTCAACACAACACAGTCCTCCCAACACAACACAGTCCTCAACACAACACATTCCTCAACATAACACAGTCCTCCAACATAACACAGTCCTCAACATAACACAGTCACTCAACACACCACAGTCCTCAACACACCACAGTCCAACAACACAACACAGTCCTCAACAAACCACAGTTCTCAACACAACACAGTCCTCAACACAACACAGTCCTCAGCACAACACAGTCCTCAACACACCACAGTCCAACAACACATCACAGTCCAACAACATAACACAGTCCTCAACACAACACAGTACTCACACAACACAGTACTCAACATAACACAGTCGTCAACATAACACAGTCCTCAGCACTACAGTTCCCAACACAACACAGTCCTCAACACACCACAGTCCTCAACACAACAGTTCCCAACTCAACACAGTCCTACAACACACCACAGTTTCCAACACACACAGTCCTCAACACACCACAGTCCTCCACACAGTTCCCAACACAACACAGTCCTACAACACACCACGTTCCCAACACAACACAGTCCTCAGCACACCACAGTCCTCAACACACCACAGTCCAACACACGACAGTCCTACAACACACCACAGTCCTCAACACACCACAGTCCTCAACACACCACAGTCCTCAACAAACCACGTTTCTCCACATAACACAGTCCTCAACACAACACAGTCCTCAACACAACACAGTTCTCAACATAACAGAGTCCTCAACACACCACAGTCTTCAACACACCACAGTCCTCAACATAACACAGTCCTCAAAAAACCACAGTTCTCCAACACACAGTCCTCAACACACCACAGTCCAACAACACAACACAGTAATCAACAAACCACAGTTCTCAACACAACACAGTCCTCAACACAACAAGTCCTCAACAAACCACAGTTCTCAACACAACAAGTCCTCAACACACCACAGTCCAACAACACAACACAGTAATCACAAACCACAGTTCTCAACACAACACAGTCCTCAACACAACACAATCCTCAACACAACACAGTCCTCAACACACCACAGTCCTAAACACACCACAGTCCTACAACACACCACAGTCCTCAACACACCACAGTCCTCAACACACCACAGTCCTCAACAAACCACAGTTCTCCACATACCAGTCCTCAACACAACACAGTCCTCAACACAACATGTTCTCAACATAACGAGTCCTCAACACACCACAGTCTTCAACACACCACAGTCCTCAACATAACACAGTCCTCAACACACCAGAGTTCACAACATAACACAGTCCTCAACACAACAAAGTCCTCAACACAACACAGTCCTCAACACAACACAGTCCTAAACACAAACAGTCCTCAACAAACCACGTTTCTCAACATAAAACAGACCTCACACACCACAGTCCTCCAATAACCACAGTCCTCAACACTTAACACAGTCCTCACCACATCACAGTCCTCAACACAACAGTCCTCAACACACCACAGTCCAAACAACACAAAGTCCTCAACATAACACAGTCCTCACAGCATACAAAGTCCTCAACACAACACAGTCCTCAACACAACACAGTCCTCAACACACCACAGTTCTCAACATAACACAGTCCTACAACACACCACAGTCCTCAACACACCACAGTCCTCAAATAACACAGTCCTCAACATAACAAGTCCTCAACATACCACAGTCCTCAACACACCACAGTCCTGAACACAACACAGTCCTCAACACAACACAGTCCTACAACATAACACAGTCCTCAACACAACACAGTCTCTCAACATAACACAGTCCTCAACACACCACAGTCCAACAACACCACAGTCCAACAACACAACACAGTCCTTAACACAACACAGTCCTCAACACAACACAGTCCTCAACACAACACATTCCTCAACATAACACAGTCCTCAACATAACACAGTCCTCAACATAACACAGTCCTCAACACACCACAGTCCTCAACACACCTTACAGTCCAACAACACAAAAGTCCTCAACAAACCACAGTTCTCAACACAACACAGTCCTCAACACAACACAGTCCTCAACACAACACAGTCCTCAACATACCACAGTCCAACAAACATCACAGTCCAACAACACAACACAGTCCTCAACAAACACAGTGCTCAACACAACACAGTACTCAACACTAACACAGTCGTCAACATAACACAGTCCTCAGCACAACAGTTCCCCACACAACACAGTCCTCAACACACCACAGTCCTCAACACAACAGTTCCCAACACAACACAGTCCTACAACACACCACAGTTTCCAACATAACTACAGTCCTCCAACACACCACAGTCCTCCACACAACAAGTTCCCCAACATAACACAGTCCTACAACACACCACAGTTCTCAACATAACACAGTCCTCAGCACACCAAGTCCTCAACATACCTACAGTCCTAAACACACACAGTCCGCAACACACCACAGTCCTCAACACACTAAAGTCCTCAACACACCACAGTCCTCAACAAACCACAGTTCCTCAACATAACACAGTCCTCAACACAACACAGTCCTCAACATAACACAGTTCTCAACACAACACAGTCCTCAACACACCACAGTCTTCAACACACCAGTCCTCAACATAACACAGTCTCAACAAACAACAGTTCACAACACAACACAGTCCTCAACACACCACAGTCCAACAACACAACACAGTCAATCAACAAACACAGTTCTCACACACAACACAGTCCTCAACACACACAGTCCTCAACAAACCACAGTTCTCAACACAACACAGTCCTCAACACTTTTACCACAGTCCTACAACACAACACAGTAATCAACAAACCACAGTTCTCTAACACAACACAGTCCTCATCACAACACAATCCTCAACACACTTACAGTCCTCAACACACCACAGTTCCTAAACACACCACAGTCCTACAACACACCACAGTCCTCAACACACCACAGTCTCAACATAACACAGTCCTCAACAAACACAGTTCTCCACATAACACAGTCCTCAACACAACACAGTCCTCAACATAACACAGTTCTCAACATAACAGAGTCCTCCCACCACAGTCTTCAACACACCACAGTCCTCAACATAACACAGTCCTCAACACATAGAGTTCACAACATAACACAGTCCTCAACACAACAAAGTCCTCAACACAACACAGTCTCAACATAACACAGTCCTCAAACTACAATCTTACAGTCCTCAACAAACCACAGTTTCTCAACATAAATAGTCCTCAACACACCCAGTCCAACAACACAACATAGTCCTCAACAAACCACAGTTTCAACATACAGCACAGTCCTCAACACAACACAGTCCTCAACACAACACAGTTCCTCAACACACTAAAGTCCAACAACACACCACAGTCCTCAACATCAACACAGTCCCTCAACACAACACAGTACTCAACACAACACAGTCGTCAACATAACACATGTCTCAGCACAACAGTTCCCAACAACACAGAAGTCCTCAACACACCACATGTCCTCCAATACAAACAGTTCCCAACACAACACAGTCCTACAACACACCATCAACAACACACCAGAGTTTCACAACACCTAACACAGTCCTCAACACAACAAAGTCCTCCTCAACACAACACAGTCCTCTCAACAACACAGTCCTAAACACAACATTCGTCCTCCAACAAACCACAGTTCTCAACACTTAGAAACAGTCCTCAACAAACCACAGTTTCTCAACAGCAACACAGTCCTCAACACCCCTCGGTCCAGCACCCCGGTCCTCCAGCAAACCCAACCACGGTTCTCGACAATGCGTGAAAGCGCT